>NC_057798.1:663573830-663753579 GCF_018294505.1 Triticum aestivum | reverse complement strand
AGTAACCGGAGTGACCCCTGCGGCATTGGTCTTATTTTTTCTCGACCGTTCCTTAGATAATTCTGATTCCTTGAATTTCACGAAATCGGCCCAGTGTTCTCTTTGCTTCTCCAGTGTTCCCATGAATTCTGGAGTCTTCCTTTCTGCAGCGAGGTAGTTGGCCCATACAGTTTTCTTATGGGTGTTGAATGCAATTGCCATCTTCTTAAGAGCAGCATCCTTGACTTTCTGCACATCTGCATTAGTGAAATAATCTGGTATGGTGAAATGTTCCTTCAGAGATTCCCAAAGATTTTTTTTGCTCTGTCGTCGACCCAAGTAACACCTGTACGTTTAGTTTTTGGCTCTTTCCATTCTTGAATGGAGATCGGGAGTTGGTCCTTCACAAGAACTCTGCCAATGAGTCCACTTGTTCGCAATGTTCTTAGGCGTGAGGGGTTCGCCGCTAGCTTTGATGGAGTCGATGTTGTACTTTACACCCTCCTTCAACTTTTTGCCCGGGCCTTGCTTTGTCCTGTTGTCTGTAGAAGCGGATTTGTTCGATCCAGAGGGCTGAAAGAAGAAAGATCGATTCGTTAATATATCTTCAAATAAAAAACATGTGATGATCACCTGATGCCTGCTTATATAAATATACCTCGCCGGTAGTCTTTGTTATTTCAAGATCAGCATTGTTTGTGTCATCATAAACATTGTCTGCATCATCATAATCATAATCATAGTTCATGACTTCATCAGCTCGGTCGTCGAGATCAAATATCTTATCATCACCCTCTCCGGTATTATTCAGATATTGGGAGCAGTCATCTGCTTCATTCAGATCATCTAGCCTGCGAGGGCTGCGTATGATGTCGAACAATTCCTCTTCTCTCTCTCTGCCGGTATTGTCCGCCATAGCTTTTACTTAACTAATATAGAAGAAATATAAAACAATTTAGTATTCAAATTACAATGCATGGATGCAATCAATAAGGAAAAACTGAATCATATAGTACATAATATCACTACTAGGAAATGGCCTGCTAGTGGCGCATCAGTTTTGCCTACTAATGGCGCACTACTGGTGCACCACTAGCACCACGCCACTAGTATTAAATACTAATGGCGCACCACTGGTGCGCCATTAGTATAGCCCAAGATGCGCCATTAGTATGCCTCCCAGGGGGCCATATTTACCCATGTGCTTTGGCATACTAATGGCGTACTTTGGGGTGATGCGCCATTAGTATCCTTTCTACAGTGCGCCATTAGAGTGCTGAGTGGTGCGCCATTAGTATGAATATTAAGGATTTTTTTTCTTTTCTGATGTTTGCATAGGTTACAAAATATATTATTGGACAGAATATAGACAACACCACACAGCAACAACAGATTCATCGAATACAATAGAAGATTAGTCTCCAAATACAATTCATCATATTAGTCTCCGAATTCAAAAGACCTAACAAAGATAGAACACTACAAGTCTCGAGACCGCGAGTAGCGAGTTTGTCTTCACATTACAAGTCGATATCGATCATCTAAACTACCATCACATAGAAGAGAGCTGCGGTCATCACGATGAGCATCATAGCGATGAAACTGGTCTTCATCCGGTTCCTCCAATGCTCCCTCCTCTCACCCGCTAGATAGCGCGCGTATCTAGATTCCGCCTCCGCTCTAGTGGTGTACCCTTTGTAACTGTTACCGCTGAAACGGTGAACCTGTCTCCGACACTCCTCCCAGTCATCGTAGACTCCGGGAACCTTACCCTTGTACACGACATACGACGGCATCTCTATGCACTAGCCAAACAACAGACAATACGTAAGCAATATATAAGTATGCAACAAAAGGATCGGAAGAGAAAAGCAAGACATTAATAGCACGATTCATGGTCCTACTAATAAATAGCATCGATTACATCTAAGTTGAACGACTGTCCAAACTGAAGAGACATACACGTTCATTAAAGTTTAATTACATCATTAGCTAATTGATGTTTCAGAACTACACATAGCATCACTACTTTCGACTCGACTCATGGGACCGGAGCGTGAATGAAGCCGCCGTCTTTCGTGTTGGTCATGAAGTCGCGGGCGTTGTCAGCCTGCATTTGTAGCGTTGTGTCTATCTCACTGTTGGACGGTTGATATCTGAGGTAGAACTGCCCCGAGGTACGAAGGACATCTTGATGGATGATTTCTGCAAACTCCGACTCGATGCGAAAGAATTCTTGTCGGATGTCCGCGTCCTGGATTGCCGCCAAGCTTGCGGCCCAATCTTTGAGATTATTTGGTAGCAGAAGGTGATTATGGTCCCGTACGATTGCCCGCATGTGATGGAGGGCGTAGTATGCATCCTTCTGACCACCAGGCGGCTGCTTGATGCAGGGAAACATCGTATTGTGGGTGAACACGTGCCTGCCGTACCTACGAAGTGGCCTCTTAAAGGTGCCTCCAGATGTGGCGTAGCTAGGGAGAGCATCATCAAGAACTTTCTTGATATTTGTGTAGTCTATCTTGGAGTCACGGTCCGGGTCGAAATACGTGGCCATGGAATATTTCGGGCTTAAGAGGATGAGTGTGCAATGTGTGTCACTACACTGAACAAGGAATGTTAGAAAAAAAAGAATGATCGAAATCTAAGAAATCATATGTTACGGGGCGGTTAGGGGATGACTTACTCGGGAAAGTAAGGCACGAGGAAGTTATCCTTATCTGGGTTTGCCAGAATGACGCCTTCGAGGTGTGAACTCGTGACTTGCCGGTCCCCAGCGCTGCCCAAGATCTTGGCACGCGTGTAGAAGGGGTCGACTATCCCGATGTCCGGGGTCTTTTCTCTAATGATCCACATCTCCATACTCAGCAAAAATAGCCGAACGAAGGTGTAATGCAGCAGATGAAGGTTAAACATAGCAAAGATGTCATCAAACCACAGGACGATCATACCCCCGATGGTGCTATCCACAAAGCCCTTGCCCTCTGGCACCTTGGCCACGAAAACCGGGTATGCCACATCATTATGGGAGAGACGCCGCTTCTCCATAGAAAGAACACTGTCATGCAGACTCCGCATAGCACCGGTTGCAGCATTGAGCATATTTGTCGGTAGCATCGCCCTACCCGCCACATGCATCCTCCTCGAGATATCCTTAGGTGAAGGTGGCCCGTCCTAAGCACGGATCGTACTCGGTGCCGGCTGGCTTGCACCGGCGCCCTTGTTAGTCTTTCGTTTCTGTCCCTTCTTCTTGATCTGCTGTAATGGGATCGAGTTCTGCTCATAGACCGCCTTCTTGAGCGTGTTGGGGCTGATAATATTTCGCACCTCGGCTGTCTGAGGCTCGGGGAAGGCGGCAGCTGGAGGCGTCTCCTGAGAACTGAATGCCAGACGACGCCTGTTGCAATTGGGTTTCTTCGTCGTACCAGCTAGATCGCGGTCGTCTTGGTTGGGTTCTTGAGAAGGAGGCCCGCAGAACTCGTCACCGTACCCATGTTCGGCAAAGTACTTTATCGACGTTGGTAAATGTACCGTCGTCGTTGTCGTTGTCGTCCGGATCCTGTGCCATATGCATGTCCGGATCCTGTGCCATAGGGATGTCCGGCATGTTCGGTGGCATTGCGGCGTTCTTGCCATGGCTTGGCACCGGCACGATTGGCGGTCTTGTCTGTGGGGTGGTGTCCCCCGCCCCCAAATGAATCTGGCTCTTCGACCAAAGCAGGGGCCAGCTTATGCAAGCGCTGAGGGTCATCACATCATCTTCGTCGGCCCCAGCGGGTCAAATTGGAGGTAACAACTCGTCGCAGCCTGGCAGCACCCGAACCAGTTCAACCCTATACACGATGGGTGGCATCGGATTACCATGGAACACGGGGTTTCCTGGTTGAACGATTTTGCCCTTGGCAACATCGACCAACTCGCCGCCCATGAAGTGTAGGAGAGTGCAATGAACGTTGGCGGCGCCCTGCGAAAACATGTAGGGCGTCAGGGATGCCCAGTCAAAGGCAAGGAGATGAAGTCATCGGCCGAGAGGCTTAGTTGCCGTGATGCCGTCGAGCTCGGCTAATGTCGAGCCACCGCCAACGGCGGGTGTGCAACTGACGGAGGGGCCGCTTGCTGGTGAGGTGCCGGCCGACGTACACCCGGGTGCATTAAGCTCCAATGCCCGTGCCGGCGCCGGAGACACGAATACCGCCTCCGCCGGAGACACCAATGGAGCCGCCTGCGCGTTGTGCGAGTTGCTGGTCGTGAAGCTGGGAACCGGGGGCGGCCCCTGTTGGCCGCCTGCAATCCATGTCGTCAGCCCCTGAATCAATGTAGGCACCATGGCGATGAGCGTCGTTCCCAGTTGTTGTTGCACTTGCTCTTGGACAATCTCCAGAATCCACGCCACTTGTGCCTTGAGTGCTTCAACCTCGCGCGACTGGCTTTCCGAGCTGGTCTTTTTCTCCTTTCACCCACCAGCGGTATAGTATGATGACCATTTTGTGGACAAGCCTTTGCCGGCCACACAACCAGCTGACGACGGCTTACTGAGCTTATCCTTGTTTTTCATTACGTTCAATGCCCTATTTAAAGAGGTGTCAAAAGGGGAGCTCTGAGACAACCCCGCGCTACTGCTTTCAGTGTCCTGTGGAAGGAACGTGAACCATTTAGAAATATTGGGGATTAATTAGAATGCAACCATATGGAGCTAATTACGCGGGGGTGTATTCCTTACCATAACAAGCTCAAGCGCCCTGGTCTTCGGATCCGTGGTAAGCTCCTTTATTACCGGGTCCTCCTTGTACCGGGCTCTGACAAAGTTCCTGGTCTACTTGTCATGGTATTTCTCGAAGCGGGAGGGTAGGCCTTGCTCGGCACACTCCGCGTCCTCCTTGTCCCATATAGGCTCCGCCACTCTGTAACCGCCGGGACCGATTTGGTGGACCCCTAAGTTCAACTGCCGCATTTCTTCCCCCACTGACTTGATTCGGAGGTTGCGCTGCTCTCGCACTTGATCTTGATCTCCTTGTAGTCATCTTCGCTGATCAAAGGATATTTCGCCTTGATCTTCTCATAACTATCACCTTTTTATTTCATTGCCTTCACCGTGCTTCTCCAAGTAGACAGGGCCGTGCTCATCCTCGTGAGGGCGGCACTGTTCACCTTTTTATTCCCTGAGAGGTGTGTGTTTGCAAAGTCAGCGGGGAACTTGTATCGTTTGTGCAGCTTCATGAAGAGGAGGCTGCGCATATTCCCTCGGTCCTTATGCCTTTGGTTCTTGGTGTTGATCGAGACGGTGCTTCGGAGAATGCACCCGAGCTGAACTGAGTACCCCTTGACTAATTCTTTGGGCGCCGTTGGATGCCTGTCGGAGTTCACTTCAGTAAATTCCTCCTTGATGGTGCCGAGCATGTTCGGGCGCCGGTCCTTCCGTTGCCTCCTCGGTTGGCTACCATCTGTGCATGCGCCGCCATCATCAGTGGTGGCATCCTCGGTGGCACCATCAGTGGTGTCATCCCCGACGCCACTAGGGGTTGTGTAGTCAGGATCGTGTCTTCCACGGCGTCCTCATAGCGGTGAGGTTCTTCCTCCATCTCCTGGGACAGCTCCCAGAATTGCTTGCTGCCCGAACCGCCGACCTCATCGTTGTGGGCCATGTTCCGCTCTAAATAGGAAAAAAAAGTTTGGTCAAAAAGTTGGTTATTGTCAAGGAACAAGATCATGGTCTCATCACTTAGGGTTTGTCGACACCGAGGCATCCTAAAATCTAAGCTTTTATCATTTAGGGTTTGTCGACGCCGAGGCACCCTAAAAGCCTAAGCATACATCATTTAGGTTCTCATCAACACCGAGGCACCCTAAAAGCCAAGGTTTTATCATTTAGGGTTTGTCGACGCCGAGGCACCCTAAATGCTAAGTTAAGTTTTCATTATTTAGAGTTTATCGATGCCGAGGCACCCTAGTTTGACTGATATATATATGGGTATCTTCTAATAATATACCCTATCAAGAAAAGGGAAGGAGAATTCTAAGTTGGGCCTAATCACTTGGCTTTATTGCCACCTATGGTTTAATGCAGCAAGAATGGTGGGGCGGTTGATCCTACTTAATTAACTACTAAGATACCCCAGCCCATGCATTAGTCGCAAATACCCCATATGTCCTATTTTTAGCAAAGTCATGCTAGAATTCACGGAAAATTTCAGCATGACCTTTGCTGAAAATAGGACATATGGAGTACCCGAATTTGCCGGAATGATAGTTAATCAACATTCCGGCAAACTCAAGGGCCTCTCAGGATACCTGCAAAATCATTATCCCGGCGTAATGAAGTCGCCAATGGGTCATTTCAGAAGATCACAAGTAGCATCATCACAAGATCACAAGTAGCATCATCACAAACTACGCCCTGACATAACGTTGTCACACTCTTGCTTTCTAACTTCAGATCAAGCACCATTTCATCACACCATCAAGTAGAGAAGAACACATACTGGAAAGAATGCATCAAGCTTACCCTGTAAATGCGCTACTACAATTCGGTCCTACTGAACATTGCTAAACAGCCAGCCAGTTTCAAGTTTCCAAAACAAGGATTCACTGCTCCTAATTAATTAAAAAGTCTACTAGGCATGATTGATCAGGAAACGACCACTGCTACCGCAAAATTTGGTGTGTATCAATTAAACGGCCAACCCTATATCACAGGGACACCACGATTGGAATATCCAGTAATGGGAGGTTATAAACGTAAAACCAGATACACAAGAGCAGGAACAATCTAGGTGCATATGTTGCACATCATGGGCAACAACAAAGAACAAGCAAATTTAAGCCATGAACTCGTACCACAATATCTCAGATTCTTCAACTAAGCAAAACATGCATACTTTAACACTTCAGTAATGTCTCTTCCATCATCATAATCTTGCGTAACAACAAACGAGAGGAAAACTAGCGCAAAGGAAGAGCCTTTTTCATCACAAAATACATCCAGCAAAGATGCTCTAAAATCAGAAATACTACCCCCCAAATCTTTAGCTCAATTCTGAAAATACATGGCTAGGACAACGGTAGCATTCAACAACAAGCCCAAGCCTATACTTAACTAGGCCCAGGTTAACTTCCGTTCCGGCAAACTGTACCTAACTCATGAGATCAACATGAGATAAATTGAGCACATTAATTTGTTTGACTGACTGTAATGTGAATATATGAGCACATTAATTTGTTTGTCTGCAATTTATATGGAGCAAAGAAATGGCAGAAGTGGTCCTTGAAGGAGGGGGATTTGGGAGCAGTTAAGCTGCTACTGCCTATCTATGTATCTAGTGTAGGAATTGGGTACATACCTATCTAGAGTAAGAAATGGTCTATCTATGTTTTTTTGTGGAGAGGGAGGATATATAGCATACATATATAGGTGAAACAAAGTGAGAATGAAATGAAAACGATAATAGATAGGTGCTTATCTGAATTGAATTCTAGAGCCTACAACTACAGGCCTAGAGATTGACAGACAGGTAGTCAAAACTAAGTAATTAAGCTACTGGCTATTGCTACCCTACCTAGGAATGGAATTTGAAGGTCCAGACCTACAAAACTTGTCCTCAACCCAATCCAATAGTAGAAATCAAAATCAAAATCCAAGCAAAGCAATACAACCCCCAAAATCAATGGGGATAGCATACAAAATCTTTGCTTACTAATACTGTCATATGACAGTGATGCCACACGAGGGAATCGACCCACCAGAATTAAAGTAAAGTAAAGAGCCGAGCAAACCTGAAAGTCAAGTAAACTGTGCCTAAAGATATATAAAACTCCATTGCAAATGTGCCATGTCAATAAAACAACTCATGGAAGTAAACTACTAGCAGGCTCAAAAGTGAAGTAAACTGAAGATTAATCTAACAAGCCTGACAGTAGCTAACTGTACCTAACTGAACTTTTTTATGACAACTAACTCATACTAACTGTATCTAACTGTACCTAACTTATGCTAATTGTACCTAACTGATGCTAACTGTCATAAATATGATATTTTTATCACAAAATACATCATTATCAGGGCACATTATGGCCATTTTCTTACATGATGCTAACTGTATCTAACTGAATTTTTTGATAATAGCTAACTGTATTTTTGGACAGTTAGTAATTTGTTAAGGCAGTGTTAAAAATTCAGACCATTCAGCAAGCAGGGTTTGAATATCATCTAACTGAATTTGTCTGAACCCTAACTGATTTTTTTGATTGAATTTGTCTGAACCCTAACTGAACCCTAACTGAATTTGTCTGAACCCATGGTCGAGGGGAGGGAGGGAGAGAATGGGGAAGGGTGGGGAGGGAGGAAGGAGGAAGGAGGAGAGGTACCTGGGCGGGTGCGGCCGGTCGCCGGAGGGGTCGGGGTCGGGGTCTAAGCTCGTCCGGGTCCTCGTATAAACCAAAAAATTGAAAAAAGGAAAAAGAAAAATAAACAGAATGAAAATAAAAAGAAAGAAAATGAAATAAAAATATCGGCAACAAACACCCGATGACTCAAAATCTAGTCGAAGAGGAAGACGACGGCGGTCCTCCTGGGCGCCTCGGTTGGTCGTGGGGAGGCCGGCGGCCATGTGCTTCGCAGGTCGGCGGCGGTCGGCGTCCTACACCCCGTGCCCGGACTGAGGTAGAGGCGGCACAGGGCAGGGGCCGACGCGGGGAGGCTGTCGGCGACGGCGAGGTCATAGAGGTGTCAGCGATGGCGGAGCTGCTGTGGTGGGGGGCGCGGGGGCGGCGACGTCGTGGGTCGGGGCGCGGGGGGAAGTGGATCTGACGAGAGGGAGGGACGAAGGGGTCGGGCGAGTTAGAGCTAGGGGGAAGATTACTAATGGCGCACCCCCAAGCGATGTGCCATTAGTATGTTTTTTTATAGCAGTGGTGCACCCCCGAGCGGTGCGCCATTAGAAATCTTTTTTTAGATAGCAATGGCGCACCACCCTAGCGGTGCGCCATTAGTATGTTTTATTTTTATTTTTTGTTGCATATAATAATTTTTTAGAAAATGAGTATGAATATGAAACAGTAATAATTTTTTATAAAAACAGTAATAGTTTTTTAAAAAATATCATCAAATTTGTTATTTGAAAATATCATCAAATTTGTTATTTGAAAATATCATCAAATTTGTTATTTGAAAATATAATCAAATTTGTTATCCTCAGCGGCGGTGGAGCGGGCCGGGGAGGGTGCGGGGGGTCGGCGGCGGCGGTGGAGATGGGGAGGGTGCGGTGGGTCGTCGGCGGCGGTGGAGCGGGGGAGTGTGCGGGGGGTCGTCGGCGGTGGTGGAGCGGGGGAGGGTGCAGTGGGTCGTCGGCGACGGTGGAGCGGGGAAGGGTGCGGTGGGTCGGCGGCGGCGATGGGGCGGGGGAGGGTGCGGGGGGTCCTCGGCGGCGGTGGAGCGGGGAAGGGTGCGGGGGGTCGTCAGCGGCGGTGGAGCGGGGGAGGGTGCGGGGGGTCGGCGGCGGCAGTGGAGCAGGGGAGAGTGCCCATGAATATTCAATATTTTTTCAAAAGTGCCCATGAAATTTAAAAATATTCATGAGTTCAAAAAGTGCCCATGAAATACAATCGAGAAATGAAGGCTACAATTTAAATACAATAGATCTTAGCTAGCTATCTGTTCACAATCTTCTTGCCCTTATTTTTCGTAAATGGAGTTCTTCTCTTGAACAGACGTCCTTTAGGTAGGGTGGTCCTGCTTCTTCTTGTGGTGTATGCTGATACTTCATCGTTGTCGTCATGTTCCATCTTCGGGTCACCGTACTTGTCGAAGTCTTGCTCATTGGCGACTCCATCCATTCCGATGATCTTCCACACTAATGGCGCACCAGCACATGGTGCACCACTACTATATAGTAGTGGCGCACCACATGTCTGGTGCACCATTAGTGGCCATTTCATTTGTAGCCTTTTTCCTAGTAGTGTATGCATCACCTCGATTAATATATAATCTCGAATACATCGTCTCGAATAATATATATAATCTCGAATACATCATCTCGAATATTATATATCGAATACATCACTTGCTAGGTACCTAATAAAGATTGAGTACTACAGAAGAATCTAGGCCACTCGCGGTTCCTGGGGCATGGGCGGTGGACACCCAAAGAGAAGGAACCATCACAGGATCATATCTCCGGTCATCTGCCCAAAGAACCTGCCAAGTATTGGAGAACCTGACGTCCATAGCAGCCATGTAGCGATGGACGTGCTCGTCCTCCTCTCTGACACGGCGACGCACCACCTCCGGCGGGGCCGGCTCCCTCTGCACCGAATGTAGCCCACGCGAACGCCACCAAAGGAGATCAGGGTCGACGACGGGACCCGAGGCCGGGTTCCTCACCAAGCGGCGCGCCCCTTCCAGGTAGCACCTCCCAGTGCTAGCCCGGCGGAGCCCCAGTCCTGGACATGGGTCAGCCAGCCGTCGTCGCGAACGGGTCGACGGCGAGGATGCGGGCCGGGCATATCGTCGAGAGCAAATACTATATGCCCGCAAAAAGTAACATTTTTTAAATGATTGGATTGTGATAACTAAAATTCTATATGCAAATTCTAACAATTTAACATTAATCTAATTCATCTAACTAAAACTAATTCTAAAATTTCTAACATTTCTATATATATAACTAACATTTCTATAACATTTCTAATATTTCTATAACTAAAAAACAGAAAAAATTGCTAACATTTCTATAAATATTTATATAACTAAAAAATAGAAAAAATTTATAACATTTCTATATAACTAACATTTCTATAACATTTCTAATATTTCTATAACTACAAAATATAAAAATTTCTAACATTTCTATAACTAAAAAATAGAAAAAAAATTCTATAACTAAAAAACTAATTTGTGTGTGTGTGTGTGCGGACATGGCGGCCGGGGCAGGAGCTCACCGGCGAGGCGCGGCGACGGGGGGCGGCGACGGGGACGGAGACGGGTGATGACGATGGGGATGGGGACGGGGCGGCGACGACGGGGACGGGGACAGGCCGGGCGGGGACGACGGGACGGGACGGGGCGGGGCGCGACGACGGGGACTGGGACAGGGGCGGCGACGGCAACGGGGGCGGCGACGAGGGGCGACGGCGACGGGGCAGAGAAGAAAGAAGCAGGGAGAGATGAGAAATGAATTTTTTTTGAAGTGCTTTCTTATATAGAACACCCGTTTAGTACCGGTTGGAGCCACCAACCGGTACTAAAGGTCTGTTTTGGCCAGGCCAAGCGGCGGGAAGCGCCCCCCCTTTAGTACCGGGTGGTGGCACCAACCGATACTAAAGACCCCCTCTTTAGTACCGGTTGGAGCCACAACCCGGTACTAAAGGTGGTGCGCTAGCGCAGGTGTGGTGCGGCAAGTTTAGTGCCACCTCGCTAGCCTAGGGGCGTCCGCACTCATTTATAAGCCCCCAATGCGGTAGCTCTCTCGAGCTCCTCTCCAAAGTAGGCCTACTGGGCCTTTGCGGGCCTGCATCCTGGCCCAACAACACGTTGGGTTTCTAGTCGTATGCAGGCCGCTCTGGCCCAGTAGGCGGGCTTTTTTATTTTCTTATTTTTTTACTTTATTTATTGTTGTTTTATTTATTTTTGAGTTTTTTTTTGCTGTATTTAGATTTTCTTTGTGAATATTTTTGCTTTAGGTCCAAAAAATTACAAACTTTCTTTTAGTGCCGGTAGTTTTCAAATTTGAATAGTTTAAATTTTGAACTATTTGAAATTTGTGTGAATCACTACTTTGTGAATAACTTAATTTTGAAAATAGATTTTTCAGGGATTCTTTTTTCTTATGTTTGATATTAGTGGGTTTTATCATTATATTCACTTTGGTAATGCTTAGGTTATTTAAAAAAGGAAATGCCTTTGTAAGAGATGAGTTTTCGTCCGAAACCCTGATACTTCGAAAGAGATTGTCCATTTTGTACACGAAGTGCATCCAATTTTTGCCGTAACCCTCTCTACTTTTTTGCACATGCTATGTGGGTGAAATTATGATACCATGCCAACTTTCAACCTTTTCTGAGTTCATTTGAAATGTTTTTCAATTTCAGGGTCATTTAGCTGAAAAAATCAGTAAATGCATGAAAGAATTTGTTTGCACATAAAATTTCTTCGCGTTTTAAATGCCAAAACACATAACTACCCTAACTATTACAGAGATTCCCTCCTGGGTGTGAAACACAGAAGAAAGTGATGATAGTGAAGCCGATCACATCCCAGATCTTTGGGTGTGAAACATTTTCTTCGCGTGTGTCCCTTTGCGCCGTAGCCATGGAAAATCTTCATCATTTAACTGGATGCTCGGGTCAATATTCACTGTGAATGGAGCAATTTCATCAAACTTTTCATAATCTTTTGACATGTCTGTCTTGTCATCCACTCCCACAATGTTTCTTTTCCCTGAAAGAACTATGTGGTGCTTTGGCTCGTCATATGATCCATTCGCTTCCTTATATTTTCTTTTTCTCAGCCTGGTAGACATGTCTTTCACATAAAAAAAACCGCGCCACATCATTGGCTAGGACGAATGGTTCGTCTGCATATGCAAGATTGTTGAGATCCACTGTTGTCATTCCGTACTGCGGGTCTTCCATTACCCCACCTCGTGTCATATTGATCCATTTGCACCAAATCAAAGGGACCTTCAAACCACCTCCATAGTTAAGTTCCCATATGTCCTCTATGTAACCTTAATATGTTTCCTTTCCCGTGTTGGTTGTTGCATCAAAGCGGACACCACTGTTTTGGTTGGTGCTCTTCTTATCTTGGGCGATCGTGTAAAATGTATTCCCATTTATCTCGTACCCTTTGAAAGTCATTATATTCGAAGATGGTAACTGGGACAGCGAGTACATGTCATCTTCAATATCGCAATCATGCATGGTACGTTTCTGCAACCAACCGGCGAAAGTCCTCGTTTGTTCACGTGTAATCCAGTCGTCAGACTGCTCCGGGTGTTTGGAGTGTAGAAAATTCCTGTGTTCCTCCATATACGGAGCCACCAAGGCGGAATTCTTTACAACTGTGTAGTGTGCTTCGGTGAGAGAATGCCCGTCCATACATATTATTTGATCCCCTCCTAGTGTGCCTTTTCCATCTAGTCTGCCCTTATGCCGTGATTCAGGAACACCAAACGGCTTAAGGTAAGGAATAAAGTCAATACAAAACTCAATGACCTCCTCATTTTCATGGCCCTTCGAGATGCTTCCTTCTGGCCTAGCACGATTATGAACATATTTCTTCAAGACTCCCATGAACCTCTCAAAAGGGAACATATTGTGTAGAAATACATGACCCAAAACGTTAATCTCTTCGCAAAGGTGAACTAGGACGTGCATCATGATGTTGAAGAAGGATGGTGGGAACACCAACTCGAAACTGACAAGACATTGCACCAAATCATTCTGTAACCTTGGTATAGTTTCTGGATCGATTACCTTCTGAGAGATTGCATTGAGGAATGCACATAGCTTCACAATGGCTAATCGAACATTTTCCGGTAGAAGCCCCCTCAATGCAACTGGAAGTAGTTGCGTCATAATCACGTGGCAGTCATGAGACTTTAGGTTCTGGAACTTTTTCTCTGCCATATTTATTATTCCCTTTATATTTGACGAGAAGCCAGACGGTACCTTCATACTGAGCAGGCATTCAAAGAAGATTTCCTTCTCTTCTTTGATAAGAGCGTAGCTGGCCTGACCCTAATGTATGTCGTCTTTTCCGTGCATACGTTGCTGGTCCTCCCGTGCCTCTGGTGTATCTTTTGTCTTCCCATACACGCCCAAGAAGACAAGCAGGGTCACACAAAGATTCTTCGTCACGTGCATCATGTTGATTGCGGGCGGTCCTCTAGGTCTTTCTAATATGGCATGTCCAAAAATATAGATTTCTTCTTCCACATGGGTGCGCGTCCGTCAGCGTCCTTTGGAATAGGTTGTCCGCCAGGACCCTTTCCAAAGATTACCTTAAAATCCTTGACCATATCAGGTACATCAGCACCAGTACAGTGGCGAGGCTTCGTCTAGTGATCCGCCTCACCTTTGAAATGCTTGCCTTTCTTTCTTACAGGATGCCTGCTCGGAAGAAATCGACGATGTCCCAGGTACACATTCTTCCTACAACTATCCAAATATATAATGTTGGTATCATCCAAACAGTGCGTGCATCCATGGTATCCCTTGTTTGTCTATCTTGAAAGGTTACTAAGAGCAGGCCAATCATTGGTGGTCACAAACAGCAATGCCTTTAGGTCAAATTCTTCCTGTCCATGCTCATCCCACGCACGTACACCTGTTCCATTCCATAGCTGTAATAGTTCTTCAACTAATGGCCTTAGGTACACATCAATGTCATTGCCGGGTTGCTTAGGCCTTGGATGAGCACTGGCATCATAATGAATTTCCGCTTCATGCACAACCAAGGAGGAAGGTTATACAAATATAGAGTCACATGCCAGGTGCTATGGTTGCTGCTCTGCTCCCCAAAAGGATTAATGCCATCTGCGCTTAGACCAAACCATACATTCCTTGGGTCACTTGCAAACTCCTCCCAGTACTTTCTCTCGATTTTTCTCCACTGCGACCCGTCAGCGGGTACTCTCAACTTTCTGTTTTTCTTACGGTCTTCCCCATGCCACCGCATCGCCTTCGCTTGCTCTTTGTTTTGGAACAAACGTTTCAACCGTGGTATTATAGGAGCATACCACATCACCTTGGCAAGAATCTTCTTCCTGGGGCGCTTGCTGATACGTCCATTTTGCATCATGCTTTTATGACAATATTTATTGCATTTTGGGTTGTTATTTCACGTTATGTCACAATACTTATGGCTATTCTCTCTTATTTTACAAGGTTTACATGAAGAGGGAGAATGTTGGTAGCTAGAATTCTGGGCTGGAAAAGGAGCAAATATTGGAGACCTATTCTGCGCAACTCCAAAAGTCCTGATACTCCACGGAATATCTTAAAATAAATAAAGAAAAATCGTCACCAAAGATGAAGGCCAGGGGGCCCACACCCTGCTCACGAGGTTAGGGGGCGCGCCCCCTACCTCGTGGGCCCCCTGGTGGCTCTCCGACACCCATCTTCTCCTATATGAAGTCTTTCGATGAGAAAAAAATAGAAGGCAACCTTTCGAGACGAGACTCCTTCGCTCCCCCTACCTCGTGGGCCCCCTGGTGGCTCTCCGACGCCCATCTTCTCCTATATGAAGTCTTTCGATGAGAAAAAAATAGAAGGCAACCTTTCGGGACGAGACTCCGCCGCCACGAGGTGGAACCTTGGCGGAACCAATCTAGGGCTCCGGCAGAGCTGTTCTGCCGGGGACACTTCCCTCTGGGAGGGGGAAATCATCACCATCGTCATCACCAACGCTCCTCTCATCGGGAGAGGGCAATCTCCATCAACATCTTCACCAGCACCATCTCATCTCCAAACCCTAGTTCATCTCTTGTATCCAATTCTTGTCTCCAAGTCCGGGATTGGTGCTAGTAGGTTGCTAGTAGTGTTGATTACTCCTTGTAGTTGATGCTAGTTGGTTTATTTGGTGGAAGATCATATGTTCAGATCCTTTATGCATATTATTACCCCTCTGATTATGAACATGAATATGCTTTGTGAGTAGTTACGTTTGTTCCTGAGGACAAGGGAGAAGTCTTGCTATTAGTAGTCATGTGAATTTGGTATTCGTTCGATATTTTGATGAGATGTATGTTGTCTAACCTCTAGTGGTGTTATGTGAACGTCGACTACATAACACTTCACCATTACTTGGGCCTAGAGGAAGGCATTGTGAAGTAATAAGTAGATGATGGGTTGCTAGAGTGACAGAAGCTTAAACCCTAGTTTATGCGTTGCTTCGTAAGGGGCTGATTTGGATCCATATGTTTCATGCTATGGTTAGGTTTACCTTAATACTTTTGTTGTAGTTGCGGATGCTTGCAATAGAGGTTAATCATAAGTGGGATGCTTGTTCAAGTAAGAACAATACCCAAGCACCGGTCCACCCACATATCAAATTATCAAAGTACCAAACGCGAATCATATGAGCGTGATGAAAACTAGCTTGACGATATTCCCATGTGTCCTCGGGAGCGCTTTTCCTATTATAAGAGTTTGTCCAGGCTTGTCCTTTGCTACAAAAAGTATTGGGCCACCTGGCTGCACTTTATTTACTTTTGTTACTTGTTGCTCGTTACAATTTATCTTATCACAAAAAACTATCTGTTACCACTTATTTCAGTACTTGCAGAGAATACCTTGCTGAAAACCGCTTATCATTTCCTTCTGCTCCTCGTTGGGTTCGACACTCTTATCGAAAGGACTATGATAGATCCCCTATACTTGTGGGTCATCACTCGCTCTCGACATCACCAGGGTCATCGCGACTGATCTTATAATGCAATGCACCGCATACCGGGCAAGCGTTCAAATCCTCGTACTCACTGCGGTAGAGGATGCAGTCATTAGGGCATGCATGTATCTTCTGCACCTCTAACCCTAGAGGGCAGACAACCTTCTTTGCTTCATACGTACTCTCGGGCAATTCGTTGTCCTTTGGAAGCATATTCTTTATCATTACCAGCAACTTTCCAAATCCCTTGTTAGATACACCATTCTCTGCCTTCCATTGCAGCAATTCCAGTGTGGTGCCCAACTTTTTTTGTCAGCTTCACAATTCGGGTACAACAATTTGTTGTGATCCTCTAACATGCATTGCAACTTCTTCTTCTCCAAATCACTTGCGCAGTTTCTCTTTGCATCAGCAATGGCCCGACCTAGATCGTCAGCGGGCTCATCTGATGCCTCTTCTTCAGTGATGACCCACAAGTGTAGGGGGTAAATCGTAGTCCTTTCGATAAGTAAGAGTATCGAACCCAACGAGGAGCAGAAGGAAATGATAAGCAGTTTTCGGTAAGGTTTTCTCTGCAAGCACTGAAATAGTAGGTAATAGATAGTTTCGTGATAAGATAAATGGTAATGAGTAACAAGTAAATAAAGTAAATAAAGTGCAGAAAGGTGGCCCAATCCTTTATGTAGCAAAGGATAAGCCTGGACAATTTCTAATAATGAGGAAGGAGCTCCCGAGGACACATTGGGAATTATCATCAAGCTAGTTTTCATCACGTTCATAAGATTCGCGTTCGGTACTTTGATAATTTGATATGTGGGTGGACCGGTACTTGGGTACTGCCCTAACCTGGACAAGCATCCCAGTTATGATTAACCCCTATTGCAAGCATCAACAACTACAAAAAGGAGTATTAAGGTGAACCTAACAACAGCATTAAACATATGGCTCCATATCAACCCCTAACGAAGCAATGCATAAACTAGGGTTTAAGCTTCTGTCACTCTAGCAACCCATCATCTACTTATTACTTCCCCATGCCTTCCTCTAGGCCCAAATAGTGGTGAAGTGTCATGTAGTCGACGTTCACATAACACCACTAGAGGAAAAGACAACATACATCTCATCAAAATATCGAACGAATACCAAATTCACATGACTACTAATAGCAAGACTTCACCCATGTCCTCAGGAACAAACGTAACTACTCACAAAGCATATTCATGTTCATAATCAGAGGAGTAATAATATGCATAAAGGATCTGAACATATGATATTCCACCAAGTAAACCAATTAGCATCAACTACAAGGAGTAATCAACACTACTAGCAACCCACAGGTACCAATTTGTGGTTTTGATACAAGATTGGATACAAGAGATGAACTAGGGTTTTGAGAGGAGATGGTGCTGGTGAAGATGTTGATGGAGATTGACCCCCTCCCGATGAGAGGATCGTTGGTGATGACGTTGGTGATGATTTCCTCCTCCCAGAGGGAAGTGTCCCCGGCAGAACAGCTCCGTCGGAGCCCTAGATTGATTCCGCCAAGGTTCCGCCTCGTGGCAGCAGAGTTTCGTCTCGTAAGCTTGCCCACGATTTTTCCAGGGTAAAAGTGATGATATAGCAGAAGATGGATGCCGGAGGCCCACCAGGGGGCCCAGGAGATTGGGGGGCGCACCCTATAGGGGGGGCGCCCCCTGTCTCATGGATAGGGTGTGGGCCCCCTGGCCTATTTCTTTCGCTCGTAAATTCTTAATAAATCCAAAAAGTTGTTTCGTGGAGTCTCAGGACTTTTGGAGCTGTGCAGAATAGGTTTCCAACGTTTGCTCCTTTTCCAGCCAGAATTCCAGCTGTCGGCATTCCCCCTCTTCATGGTAAACCTTGTAAAATAAGAGAGAATAGCCATAAGTATTGAGATATAATTTGTAATAACAGCCCATAATGCAATAAATATTGTTATAAAAGCATGATGCAAAATGGACGTATCAACTCCCCCAAGCTTAGACCTCGCTTGTCCTCAAGCGGAAGCCGAAATCAAAAAATATGACCACATATTTAGAGATAGAGGTGTCGATAAAAATAAAATACGGACATGAGGGCATCATGATCATTCTAACAATAGCAACATATAAAGATTTTGTCATAAGATTTCCTATGCTCAAAGTAATAAGCAATTCACAATGTCAAGTATGGTTGAAAATTTTCATTGGGAACTAACAAACTATAATCTCAGTCATTGAAGCAATTGCAATTTATCGTAACATCAGAAAGAGTCAATAATTGAGCTTTTCAGCAAGCTCACATACTCAACTATCTCGTAGTCTCATATAATTGTTAACACTCATGCAATACTTGTGGTTATAGAGTTTCAGCCGGACACTGAGAAAGATAGGGGCTTATTGTGTTGCCTCCCAACGTATTCACCTTTAGGTGATGTCAACAATAATAGCCCATCCTAACTTACATCCAATTGGATATATATATCATGATCTTTCAAACACGAGGAGCTTGCCAAAGGATAAAATGAAAAAGTAAAGGTGAGGATCACCTTGACTCAAGCATAAAGTAAAAACATAAAGTTAAAGATAGGCCCTTCGCAGAGGGAAGCAGAGGTTGTCATGCGCGTTTAGGGTTGATGCACGAAATCTTAATGCAAAAGAACATCACTTTATATTGCCCCTTGTGTGTGGACCTTTATTATGCAGTCCGTCGCTTTTATTACTTCCACAACAAGTTCGTACAAGGCTTATTTTCTCTGCACTAATAAGTCATACATATTTAGAGAGCAATTTTTATTGCTTGCACCAATGACAACTTACTTGAAGGATCTTACTCAATCCATAGGTAGGTGTGGTGGACTCTCAAGGCAAAACTGGGTTTAAGGATATTTGGAAGCACAAGTAGTATCTGTCACGCCCAATATGCGATACTATCCGAAAGAGACTCGAAGGTCCCACCAAGGATAGAACCGCATATTGGGTGTGACAAGTTGGTATCAGAGCCTCGACCGACCCTAGGAGCCCCCCTTGATTGATCGTGTAGTTTGGCCGTTGTTGAGTCTAGAACAAAACTGTTTTCGGAGTCTAGTTATATCGGAGAGTAGGAATGCTTTTTACTCCTCTGTCTCTTCGTCGCTCTGGTCAGGAATCTTGACGTAGGTGTTTTGAACTACTCCTCTTCCCCTTCAAAATTTTCTTTAGGTTCACGCAGTTGGTTTTCAGATCGTTGTTCCTCAGCTCTTTTCATCCGGTGCATTTCTCGTCAAGTTGACTCGAGCCTCTTCGTCGTTGCCAAGTTTAATCCTCAGTTGTTTTTCTTTTCCCACCCACCCACCCTTTTTCTTCCCGGAGTCTGAGTTTCCTTCGAGCATCAACTTCATTCATGTGGAGCCTCTTCAGTCTTCCCTCAATTATTTCAACCGGTGAATTCTCGCCTTGTTCGTCAATTCTTCATCTCTTTTCTGGTGGATTCAATTCTAGTTTTTCGGTAGTGATTATATTCTTTCCCTCAGCTCAAGTGTTTTTCCGTTTGCTCATTCGCCTCTCGCCAGTTTATCCTTCCGGAGTGTTCAAGACATATCAGGAATTTGTCTGTGTTCCAATTAATTCGTGGTTGTCACCTCATTCAAATATTTCAATTGTTCCGGTGCATCATCTATCTGTTCGACATCCTTTTTCAACAGTGTTATCTCTTGAGTGGGCCCTAACCCACAGGTCTTTTTCCAGGATCTTACCTGACTCTTATAATTCCCCGGAGTTATTCTCAATTCTTTTCAAGTGTGACGTAAGAATGGATTCCATCAGTCACATGCCTTGTCAAGATCTCTTTCAAATTCTTTTCATTGTTGGCTCAGCCTATTCGCTTTTCTTTCTCCCGGAGTATCTCAGTAAATTTTGGTGGTTTTTCTCGTCGTCAGTTGAAGATCGAAGAAGAGTTTTTCCTCTAAATCTTGCCCGTTCTCTCGAAGTTTCGTGGTTCTAGCTTCATGTTACCCTCTCATATTATTCCGTTTGTCAGATATTCTTTCTTACCCATCCGGAGTATTTCAGGAGTTGTGTACCCATTTCTTTTTATCGGAGGCCATCATTCCAGTTATCGTTCTCTATTTACCCCGGTGCTTCGTTCAAATGTCCTTTAATCAGCTCGAGTTCTTCCCTTCCCTTGTATCTAAATCCCCTCTTGTGTATTGGTTCTTCTAATCCTTCCCGGTGTTTCATTCTCTTTCGTCAGTCATTTTCTAATTCTTACGGTGGTTCGTTCAAGGTTCTTTTTCCTTGATTATCATTTTAATTCATTCATTCTTTCCAATCCTACCGGTGGTTCATGAATACTTTCTCAAGTTTTGCGCCATACACCCCTCTCAATCCTTTTCAAGAAGAATAAGTAGTATGCTAAATCCATTGCTTGTCATCAATTTAATTTGATGAAGGATAAGCATACAATAAATCTTATTCTTATTTCATCCAAGCGAGTAATTCCTTCCTTCGGAGTTTATTCTTGATGAATAAATTCTAGTTCCAAGTGTTTTCATCTTTTCTTTTCCGGAGTTCAAATTTCCTCGGCCATTTCGTCGGAACCTCCTTTCCAAATCATCGCAAGGCTTAATCTTATTCTTTTCATCCTTCATTCCTATCTCATCATCTTTTGTCACTGGAGTTCTTCATGGTGGTTCTTCATGATTTAATTTATTCTTCAAGAGTTCATCAAGTATCATTCCATCCTCTCTAGTTCATGTTCTATTCCTCCATGTTTCAGCCGGAGTGCTGCCTAAATTCTTTCAGTCTTATTCGTTTCTCATCTCGTTCTAATCGGAGTGGTTCCATAGTCTATATGATTCTGTGATCTTTCGATTCTCGTCATTCTCGTCGTTCCTCTCTTCTTCTCGAGTGCTCTCGATTCTATGTTTATTCTCTTGAGTTCTTACTTCACCTCATCCATTTTCCCTTCCGTCTCGGTCCTAAGATCTCGGGACGAGATCTCTTGTTAGTGGAGGAGTGTTGTAACGCCTCGGATTCGTTGCGCCAGGTGTCTGCCAGTTATTTGCCGTTGTTGCCATGTCATTTTCTTGCGTGTTGCATTTTGCCATGTCATCATGTGCATTTCATTTTGCATACATGTTCATCTCATGCATCCGAGCTTTTTCCCCGTTGTCGGTTTTGCAATCCGGCACTCCTATGTCCTCCGGCGTCCCCCTTTTTTGTCTCTCGTTGTGAGCGGGTGTTAAACTTTCTCGAAATGGCCCGAGGTTTGCCAAGCGGCCTTGGTATAGCATCGGTAGACCGCCTGTCAAGTTTCGTGCCATTTAGAGGTCGTTTGATACTCCAACGGTTAACCGGGTAACCGCAAAGCCCTCTTTTGTTGCAGCCCAACACCCCTTCCAAAGTGGCCCAAAACCTAGCTAACTCCCTTCCATGCTCTCGGTCGTTCGATCACGATCGCGTGGCCGAAAACCGCTCCTCTTTTGGACTCTCCTAGCTCCCTCTACCTATAAATATGCCCTCTCCCCCGAAATTCGCGGATGAAATCCCCCCAAACCCTAGCTTTTTCCCGCTCCACCGTCGGACGCGTCCGCCCCCGGCCGGACACGTCCGCCGCCGCCTCCCGCGCCTATCGGGGAGTGCCACGTGTCCCGCGCCGCTGTCCCCCGCCCGCGGCCACTGTGGCCCGCCCGAGCCCATCGCGGGCCCGCGCAGGCCCGGCCGGCCGCCGCCGCCGCCCGCCGCCTTGCGTCTGCCCCACCGCCGACCGCCTCCGCCGAGCTCGCCGCCGTGGCCCGCGCCCCTCGACGGAGCTCCTCCGCGACCCCGACCTCGCCAGCATCCCGCTCGCCGCCGGCCGCGCCGCCTCCCCGCCGCGGGAGCGCCACAGTCGTCGCCCCTCGACTCCACTACCGGCTCTCTCGGCTCCGCACCGCTCCGCCTGTCCCGGCCGCGCTGTTCGCCCCCGCGCCCCTCGCCTCCTCGCCGGAGCCAGCCCGCGCCTCCCCGCGCACCTCCCGCGCCCGCCGCCGGCCGGATCCGGTCGGATCCGGTCCGGGAGCACCTCCCGCCACCATCCTCGACCTCGCCGGAGACCTCCTCGGCCACAACTCCGGCGAACCTCGGCATCTGTGCCCGATCCAGATCTGAGACGGTTGACTTTCTTTCCCCCTCGTTTTCCTCCAAGTCCCTAATTTTTTGCATAATGTTGCCATGTTCATCGCATCATAACTCCATGCATACTGCTCCGTTTCGTGCGTGTAATATATCAAATTGTTCGCCTCGACGATTACTTCTTTTGATTCCATTGCATCATTTTCATTTGAGTTCATCTTTATGCCCGAATCATCGTTGCAAGAGTGCATGTTGTTGTTAATCTGCTGAAACTGTTATAACTTGCTCTTTTGTCATTTTTGCCATGATTGATGTGTGCATCTTATGAATTTGAGCCCTACATATGTTTTGAACTATGCCTTGCCATCTTTACAGGGGTGTATGCCATGTATTTTTGTGATCAATGTGGTGACTAGCACAAGCATGTAAACTAGGCCTCGTGATGTTGCTGATTTCAGTCCCTGTTCTGCTGTTATTTTTATGCCATGTAAATATGATGCTACAGAGAGATCCATGCTTATTTTGAGATACTTCAGTAAGGATGTTTTGTACATATGGTTATGCTCTATCCATTCATGCCCCTGGTTGCATTTATAGCTTGCTGTAGATTGTTCATATCTTGCTCCAAACTTGCTAAATGATGTTGCTGTCAGCCTGTTAACATGAAGTTCAGTTTTGCCATGTGATTTCATAGTGATCCATGCACCCTATGAACTTGCTCTTGCCATGATTAGCTCCATAAACATGTCTTCTTACTGTTGGTTGCCTTGTCATGCCATGTATTGCTCTGTGGTGAGTGGTTCAAGCTCACCAACATGCCTACTTATTATTGTTCCTGCCATGTATGAATCTGTCATATAACTTGCTATGTTTACATATGTGCCATCATATCTTGTGATCCTTTTTGGCTTATGGTCAGTAAGGGACTTTTGTTATATGCATTTAGTAGATTCATGACATGCCTATGTTTTCCATGATAAGTTCCTGTAACATGTTGTTTGATAGCTCTAAACATTGCAACCTGATGTTATTTCTGCTCAAGTCTGAAACTGTTATTATTTGCAATCTTGCCATGTGTGTTTGAGCATGTTCTAGTGATTTCTGGAGATGGCTCAGTGTTCATGTTTTTTTATGCTTTACCTGTACATCATGTCCATGCCTTTTGTTCTTATGTTGAGATGTTGTAGCTTGTTGTTTTGATGCTTGCAAGATGCCTAGTTGCTGTTTTGGACACATTGTTGTCATATCTTGTATAGAGTGTATGTGTTGAACCGTTGCTCCGTTTTGGGTGTGCTCTATATGCAACGTGCTTGATTTTGCATGTAGTTTCATATTACCATGTTGCATCCTTGTTTTGAGGTGTTTTCTTGATGTTTGTATGCATTTTGCATCAATGCCATGCTTAACTTGTTTTGCTCATATCTTCTAGGTCGTAGCTCCGAATCTAATGAACTTTATATGTAACTTGACTAGAATCTCGTGTAGATCATCTTTGTGCATCTTAAATTTCTGTTTAACAACTTGAACATAAGGTTTATCCAGATCTGGACCAACTTCGAAAATTGCATATGAGGACTTACCGGAATTGTTATATGTTGTTCCCGGCCTCATTTAAACTTGCTTTGATGTGTTGCTCTTGTATGCATCATCTCTTGCCATGAGTAGCTCCATGTAGCTTTTTCATGCATCATGCTTGGTTGTGCATCATGTCTTGTATATGTGTGGTGTGTTTACCATGTTGTGTGCTTCTCTCGATAGTTCCTGTTTCGTGGCGATCGTGAGGATTCGTTCGTCTACGCTTGGTTCGGCTTCCTCCGTCCGTCTTCTTCATGGACTCGTTCTTCTTCCTTGTGGGATTTCAGGCAAGATGACCGCTACCCTGGATCTCACTACTATCATTGCTATGCTAGTTGCTTTGTTCTATCGCTTTGCTGCGCTACCTATCTTTTGCTCATCAAGCCTCCCAAATTGCCATGAACCTCTAACCTTTGACACCCTTCCTAGCAAACCATTGCTTGGCTATGTTACCGCTTTGCTCAGCCCCTCTTATAGCGTTGTTAGTTATAGGTGAAGTTGAAGATTACTCCATGGTGGACAGGGTTATGTTGGGATATCACAATATCTCTTATATTATTAATGCATCTATATACTTGGTAAAGGGTGGAAGGCTCGGCCTTATGCCTGGTGTTTTGTTCCACTCTTGCCGCCCTAGTTTCCGTCATACCGGTGTTATGTTCCCGGATTTTGCGTTCCTATCGCGGTTGGGTGATTTATGGGACCCCCTTAACAGTTTGCTTTGAATAAAACTCCTCCAGCAAGGCCCAACCTTGGTTTTACCATTTGCCTCACCACCACCTACATTTCCCTTGGGAGTAATTAACCCGAGGGTCATCTTTATTTTAGCCCCCCCCCCGGGCCAGTGCTTGTCTAAGTGTTGGTCCGAACCGGGCAGACTGCGGGGCCACCTCGGGGCAACTCGAGGGTTGGTTTTACTCGTAGGCTGATCTATCCGGTGTTGCCCTGAGAACGAGATATGCGTAGCTCCTATCGGGATTGTTGGCGCATCGGGCGGCTTTGCTGGTCTTGTTTTACCATTTTCGAAATGTCTTGTAAAGCAGGATTCCGAGTCTGATCGGGTCTTCCTGGGAGAAGATATATCCTTCGTTGATCGCGAGAGCTTATCATGGGCTAAGTTGGGACACCCCTGTAGGGTATAAACTTTCAAAAGCCGTGCCCGCGGTTATGTGGCAGATGGGAATTTTTTAATGTCCGGTTGTAGATAACTTGACACCAGATCCGAATTAAAACGCATCAACCGTGTGTGTAGCCGTGATGGTCTCTTCTCGGCGGAGTCCGGGAAGTGAACACGGTTTCTGGGTTATGTTTGACGTAAGAAGGAGTTCAGGATCACCTCTTGATCATTGCTAGCTTCACGACCGTTCCTTTGCTTCTCTTCCCGCTCTTATTTGCGTATGTTAGCCACCATATATGCTTAGTTGCTGCTGCAACCTCACCACTTTACCCCTTCCTTACCCATTTAAGCTTTGCTAGTCTTGATACCCATGGTAATGGGATTGCTGAGTCCTCGTGGCTCACAGATTACTACAACAACAGTTACAGGTACAGGTTATGTGATGATCATGACGCGAGAGCGATGCTTGCGTGCGTTGAGTTCTTCTTCTGCTTCTTCTTCGATCAGGGGATAGGTTTCAGGTCGGCAGCCTGGGCTAGCAGGGTGGATGTCATTTGAGCTTCTATTTGTGTTTCATCCATAGTCGGATGTTGATCTTATGTATGATGTGATGTTGTATTCGTGTGGCATTGTATGCCTCTTGTATGTATCCCCATCTATTATGTAATGTTGATGTAATGACATCCACCTTGCAAAAGCGTTTTAATATGAGGTTCTATCATTGGTGGGAACTTCGAGTCTCTTTAGGATAGTATCACATATTGGGCGTGACAGTATCTCTACTTGGTGCAAGGAATTTGGCTAGCATGAGGGGGAAAGGCAAGCTCAACATGTTTGGATGGTCAATGACAATATATTTTAACTGAGATGTCGGAAAACATAAACCATTATGTTGTCTTCCTTGTCCAACATCAACTCTTTTAGCATGTCATACTTAATCAGTGCTTCACAATCATAAAAGATGTCTAAGATAATATATTTATATGTGAACCCCTCTTTCCTTATCACTTCCTATTAATTGCAACGATGACCAAGGCTACGTTCATCAACCCTCAACAATTTTTATGCCTCATACTTTCTATGTGTGAAGTTATCACTATCCATAAGATCAATATGAACTCTTTTATTCTTTCTACTTTCTCAAGATCATAGCAACAAAGCAAAGCTCTTGACTCAACACTAGTCTTTATTATAGATAGCACCCGGACTCGATTACATAAAGAGATCACAAAGCAAAACTCAAAACTACTTGATATGAAAACTTCAATCTACTAGATCAAGATAGTACTAAAAGGCTCGAACTAAATAAAGCGGTAAAGATAGGAGTGTGATAGTGATACGATACCGGGGCACCTCCCCCAAGCTTGGCAGTTGCCAAGGGGAGTGCCCATACCCATGTGATTATTTCTCCTTCTTCACGGTTGGTGTTATGATCTTCTTGGCGATGATGCCCTTCAGGATATGGTTCTCCTTCTCGAGCTTATTGACTTGTTGTTTGAGGTCCATAATTTCTTTACGGAGCTTGCCCGTAATGGCCAAAGCTCCTTTTACCCAAGGATGCTGCATAGCTTCTGGAGAACACATGAAACTCTTTTTCATATTTTCATAAGAAATAAATCTAGAGTTGGAAGGGATGACCGAAGCAGGGACAACCAGGCTAGGTAGTTCCCCCATAGTGAATTCTGCTTGGAGACGAGAGGTAACTTCTTGATCTTCCTCCATGGCATCTATCCTTTTCAAATCAGCCTCCATCTCATCCTTCGTTGATGGTCCAAAGTGATAGGCATCGCTATTTGCTCCTGGACCTGGCGTTGGGTGAGACACCCGGCTCTCCCCAACTGACTCCTGAGAAGACATCTTGTTTTATTCTGTAACAGGAACAGCTTGAAACGAAAACAAAGGATATTTGCATGATACAGTGGTCAAAACCTTTGGGAGTATATATAATGAATTTTTACCGACCAAAATACATAACATACAAGAAAACGGAGTCCGGGAGGCACACGAGGTGCCCACGAGACAGGGGGCGTGCCCTACAGGGGGGCCTCCACTCTCGTGGGAGCCTCGTGTCCCTTTCGGACTACTTCTTTCTTCCTAAAATTCTTAAATAATCCAAAACTGATGAAAATTGCCATTGAAGTTGTTTTGGAGTCGGTTTACTTACTGTACCACATACCTATACCTTTTCGGAGTTTGGAACATTCTGGTAAGTGTCTCTTATGTATTCCTCAGGGGTTACGGTTTCAATAATATTAGTTTCAACATTGATAGGATTACCTGAAATATAATGTTTAATTCTTTGACCGTTTACCACCCTCGGATTTGTGCCTTCAAAGTTGTTGATTTTTATAGCACCAGAACGATAGACCTCCTCGATAACATTGGGACCTTCCCATTTTGAGAGAAGTTTTCCTGCAAAAAATCTTAAACGAGAGTTGAATAATAACACATAATCTCCTACGTTAAGCTCACGCTTTTGTATCCTCTTATCATGCCAGTGTTTGACTTTTTCTTTGAAAAGCTTGGCATTCTCATAAGCTTGGGTTCTCCATTCATCAAGTGAGCTAATATCAAACAACCTCTTCTCACCGGCAAGTTTGAAGTCATAATTGAGCTCCTTAATAGCCCAATATGCTCTATGTTCAAGTTCAAAAGGTAAATGACATGCTTTTCCATAAACCATCTTATATGGAGACATACCCATAGGATTTTTGTATGTAGTTCTATAGGCCCACAATGCATCATTAAGTTTTTTGGACCAATTCTTTCTTGATCTATTAACAGTCTTTTGCAAAATTAATTTGAGCTCTCTATTGCTCAACTCTACTTGACCACTAGACTGTGGATGATAAGGAGATGCTATTCTATGATTAACATCATACTTAGCAAGCATCTTACGGAAAGCACCATGAATAAAATGTGAACCACCATCAGTCATAAGATATCTAGGGACTCCAAACCTCGGAAAAATAACTTCTTTAAGCATTTTAATAGAAGTGTTATGATCAACAGTACTAGTTGGAATAGCTTCTACCCACTTAGTAACGTAATCAACAGCAACTAAAAGATGTGTATAACCATTAGAGGCAGGAAAAGCTCCCATATAATCAAAGGCCCAAACATCAAACGGTTCAATAACAAGAGAGTAATTCATAGGCATTTTTTGATGTCTACTAATGTTACCTATTCTTTGACATTCATCACAAGATAAGACAAACTTACGAGCATATTTGAAGAGAGTAGGCCAATAAAAACCAGATTGTAGTACCTTGTGTGCAGTTCTATCTCCAGCGTGGTGTCCTCCATAGGATTCAGAGTGACACTTGCGTAGAATCTGTTCCTGTTCATGATCAGGCACACAACGTCTAATAACACCATCTACTCCTTCTTTATAAAGGTGTTGATCATCCCAGAAGTAATGTCTTAAATCATAAAATAACTTTTTCTGTTGCTGGTATGTGAAACTAGGCGGTATATATTTAGCAACAATGTAATTAGCATAATCAGCATACCAAGGAGCAGTACGAGAAGCATTGATGACCGCTAATTGTTCATCAGGAAAGCTATCATTATTAGGTAGTGGGTCATCAAGAACATTCTCTAACCTAGACAAGTTATCTGCAATGGGGTTCTTAGCTCCCTTTCTATCAATAATATGCAAGTCAAATTCTTGGAGCAAGAGAACCCATCTAATGAGTCTAGGCTTAGCATATTTCTTTCCATAAGATATTTCATAGCAGCATGATCAGTGTGAATAGTAACTTTGGAATCAACAATTTAAGGTCTAAACTTATCACATGCAAACACAACTGCTAAGAACTCTTTTTCAGTAGTAGCATAATTTCTCTGGGCAGTATCAAGAGTCTTACTAGCATACTGGATAACATTCAATTTCTTATCAACTCTTTGCCCTAAAACAGCACCTACAGCATAATCACTAGCATCGCACATAATTTCAAAAGGTAAATTCCAATCAGGCGGCTGGACAATAGGTGCAGTGATCAAAGCTTTCTTAAGTGTTTCAAATGCTTCTACACAATCATCATCAAAGACAAAAGGAAAATCTTTTTGCAATAAATTAGTCAGAGGCCTAGAGATTTTAGAAAAGTCCTTAATGAACCTCCTATAAAAACCGGCGTGACCAAGGAAACTTCTTATACCTTTTATGTCCTTGGGACATGTCATCTTTTCAATAGCATCAACTTTGGCTTTATCAACTTCAATACCTCTCTCGGAGATCTTGTGCCCCAAGACAATGCCTTCATTGACCATAAAGTGACACTTTTCCCAATTCAGGACGAGACTAGTGTCTTCGCATCTCTGCAAAACTCGATCAAGGTTGCTCAAACAATCATCAAAAGAGGATCCATAGACGGAGAAGTCATCCATGAATACCTCACAAATCTTTTCACAAAAATCAGAGAATATAGCCATCATGCATCTTTGAAAGGTAACAGGTGCATTACATAAACCAAAAGGCATACGTCTATAAGCAAAAGTACCAAAAGGGCAAGTACAAGTAGTTTTAGATTGATCCTTCGCTGACACAGGTATTTGAGAGAAGCCAGAATAACCATCTAGAAAGCAAAAATGTGTGTGTTTGGATAGCCTTTCTAGCATTTGATCAATAAAAGGTAAAGGGTAATGATCTTTCTTAGTAGCTTTATTTAACTTACGGAAATCAATTACCATCCTATAACCTGTAATAATTCTTTGCGGGATCAATTCATCTTTATCATTAGGAACAACGGTAATACCTCCCTTTTTAGGAACACAATGGACAGGGCTTACCCATTCACTATCAGCAACGGGATAAATAATACATGCCTCAAGGAGCTTTAGTATCTCCTTTCTTACCACTTCCTTCATCTTGGGATTTAATCGTCTGTGAGGATCTCTAACTGGCTTGGCATCTTTCTCCACTGAAATTTTGTGTTGACATAATGTGGGACTAATGCCCTTAAGATCATCCAGAGTATATCCAATAGCAGCTCGGTGTTTCTTCAGAGTTTTCAATAATCTTTCTTCTTCTTTCTCTGAAAGGTTAGCACTAATAATAACAGGATATATTTCTTTTTCATCAAGATAAGCATACTTAAGATTATCAGGTCATGGTTTGAGTTCAAACACGGGATCACCCTTGGGTGGAGGGGGATCCCCAAGAATTTCAACGGGATGGTTATGTTTTAGCATAGGTTCCTGTTTAAGGAACACTTCATCTATTTCTTCCCTTTCCTTCATAAACATATCGTCTTCATGGTCTAGCAAATATTGTTCTAATGGATCAGTTGGAGGAACAACAATGGAAGCAAGACCGATAATCTCATCCTTACTAGATGGTTCCCTTTCACGAGGTTGTCTACTAAACTTAGCAAAATTAAACTCATGAGACATACCATCTATGCCAACAGTGACAATATTCCTTTCACAATTAATCTTAGCACTAGCAGTATTCAAGAAAGGTCTACCAAAAATAATGGGACAAAAATCATCTTGTGGGGAACCAAGAACAAGAAAATCAGCAGGGTATTTAACCTTCCCACACAAAACTTGAACATCTCTAACAATCCCAATATGTTTAATGGTATCCCTATTAGCAAGCTTAATAGTAACATCAATGTCTTCTAATTCAACGGGTGCAATGTCATGCATAATTTCTTTATAAAGATCATAAGGTATCGCACTAGCACCAGCACCCATATCACATAAACCATGGTAACAATGATCTCCTATTTTAATAGAAATAACAGGCATGCCTACAATAGGTCTACGTGTCTTAGTATTAGGTCTAGCAATATTAGCAGTTTCACCCAAGAAAGAAATAACATGCCCATCTAAGTCCTCATCCAAGAGATCTTTAATCATAGCAATACTAGGTTCAACATTAATTTTCTCAGGAGGTGTATCAGTCCTAGTATTACTCTTACGAACAACAGTCGAAGCTTTAGCATGATCTTTTATCCTAACAGGAAAAGGAGGTTTTTCAACATAAGTAGTAGGAACAATAGGATCACTATAGGTAATAGTCTTTTCTTCGATTGTAATAGGTGCAACTACTTTCACTTCAACAGGAGGATTATATTTAAACCACTTCTCTTTAGGGAGATCAACGTGAGTAGCAAAAGATTCACAGAAAGTAGCTACTATCTCAGAGTCAAGTCCATACTTAGAGCTAAATCCACGAAAAGCATCGGTATCCATAAAAGATTTAACACAATCGAACTTAGGTGTCATACCTGACTCCTTACCATCGCCGGAACCCCAATCTTCAGAGTTGCGTTTAATTCTTTCCATTAAGTCCCATTTGAAATCAATAGTCTTCAGCATATAAGAACCAGCACAGGAAGTATCGAGCAGGTTGCGATTATCAAGAGAAAGCCGAGCATAGAAATTCTGAATAATCATTTCCTGAGAGAGCTCATGATTGGGGCATGAATATAATATTGACTTAAGCCTCCCCCAAGCTTGAGCGATGCTTTCTCCTTCGCGAGGCCAGAAATGTTGGGGAATGTAGTAATTTCAAAAAAATTCCTACGCACACGCAAGATCATGGTGATGCATAGCAATGAGAGGGGAGAGTGTTGTCCACGTACCCTCGTAGACCGAAAGCAGGAGCGTTATGACAACGCGGTTGATGTAGTCGTATGGAGTTGCAAATATTCTATGTCCACAATGCTCTGCACGGAGCTACTCTAGCTAATTGCTCCCACTTTCAATATGTATCCAGATTGAGACTTAGAGTCATCTGGATTGGTGTAAAAGCTTGCATCGTTGTAACTTTTTACGACAGGCTCTTTTATCACCTCCATAATCGAGAAACATCTCCTTAGTCCTCACTAAGGATATTCTTGACCGCTGTCCAGTGATCTACTCTTAGATCAAAATTGTATTCCTTTGTCAAACTCAGAGCAAGGTATACAATAGGTCTGGTTCACAGCATAGCATATTTTATAGAACCTATGGTTGAGGCATAGAGAATGACTTTCATTCTCTTTCTATCTTCTGCCGTGGTCGGGTTTTGAGTCTTACTCAATCTCACACCTTGTAACATAGGCAAGAACTCTTTCTTTGACTATTCCATTTTGAACTACTTCAAAATCTTGTCAAGGTATGTATTCATTGAAAAACTTATCAAGCGTTTTGATCTATCTCTATAGATCTTGATGCTCAATATGTAAGCAGCTTCACCGATGTCTTTCTTTGAAAAACTCCTTTCAAACACTCCTTTATGCTTTGTAGAATAATTCTACATTATTTCTGATCAACAATATGTCATTCACATATACTTATCAGAAATGCTGTAGTGCTCCCACTCACTTTCTTGTAAATATAGACTTCACCGCAAGTCTGTATTAAAACTATATGCTTTGATCAACTTATCAAAGCATATATTCCAACTCCGAGATGCTTGAACCAGTCCATAGATGGATCGCTGGAGCTTGCATATTTTGTTAGCACCTTTAGGATTGACAAAACCTTGTGGTTGTATCATATACAACTCTTCTTTAATAAATCCATTAAGGAATGCAGTTTTGTTTATCCATTTGCCAGATTTCATAAAATGCGGCAATTTGCTAACATGATTCGGACAAACTTTTAAGCATCGATACGAGTGAGAAAATCTCATTGTATTCAACACCTTGAACTTGTCGAAAACCTTTTTGCGACAATTCGAGCTTTGTAGATAGTAACACTACTATCAACGTCCGTCTTCCTCTTGAAGATCCATTTATTTTCTATGGATTGCCGATCATCGGGCAAGTCCACCAAAGTCCACACTTTGTTCTCATACATGGATCCTATCTCAGATTTCATGGCCTCCAGCCATTTTGTGGAATCTGGGCTCATCATCGCTTCCTCATAGTTCATAGGTTCATCATGGTCTAGTAACATGACTTCCAGAACAGGATTACCGAACCACTTTGGTGCGGACCGTACTCTGGAAGACCTACGAGGTTCTGTAATAACTTGATCTGAAGTTTCATGATCATCATCATTAGCTTCCTCACTAATTGGTGTAGGAATCACTGGAACTGATTTCAGCGATGAACTATTTTCCAATTCAGGAGAAGGTACTATTACCTTATCAAGTTCTACTTTTCTCCCACTCACTTCTTTCGAGAGAAACTCCTTCTCTAGAAAGGATCCATCTTAGCAACGAATATCTTACTTTCGGATCTGTGATAGAAGGTGTACCCAACAGTTTCCTTTGGGTATTCTATAAAGACGCACTTCTCCGATTTAGGTTCGAGCTTATCAAGTTAAAACTTTTTCACATAAGCATCGTAGTCCCAAACTTTAAGAAATGACAACTTTGGTTTCTTGCCAAACCACAGTTCATAAGGCGTCATCTCAACGGATTTTGATGGTGCCCTATTTAAAGTGAATACAACTGTCTCTAATGCATAACCCTAAAACGATAGTGGTAAATCGGTAAGATACATCATAGATCGCACCATATCCAATAAAGTGCGGTTACGACGTTCGGACACACCATTACGCTGTGGTGTTCCATGCGGCATGAGCTGTGAAACTATTCCACGTTGGGTCAAGTCAATCACATCATTCTTCTAATGATATGATCCCGTTAATCAAATGACAACTCATGTCTATGGTTAGGAAACTTAACCATCTTTGATTAATGAGCTAGTCAAGTAGAGGCATACTAGTGACACTATGTTTGTCTATGTATTCACACATGTATTATGTTTCCGGTTAATACAATTCTAGCATGAATAATAAAAATTTATCATGAAATAAGGAAATAAATAATAACTTTATTATTGACTCTAGGGCATATTTCCTTCAGTCTCCCACTTGCACTAGAGTCAATAATCTAGTTCACATCGCCTTGTGATTTAACACCAATATTCACATTTGTATGTGATTAATACCCATAGTTCACATCGTCATGTGATCAACACCCAAAGGGTTTACTAGAGTCAATAATCTAGTTCACATCGTTATGTGATTAACACCCAAAGAGTACTAAGGTATGATCATGTTTTGCTTGTGAGAGAAGTTTAGTCAACGGGTCTGTCATATTCAGAGTCGTATGTATTTTGCAAATATTCTATGTCCACAATGCTCTGCACGGAGCTACTCTAGCTAATTGCTCCCACTTTCAATATGTATCCAGATTGAGACTTAGAGTCATCTGGATTGGTGTAAAAGCTTGCATCGTTGTAACTTTTTACGACAGGCTCTTTTATCACCTCCATAATCGAGAAACATCTCCTTAGTCCTCACTAAGGATATTCTTGACCGCTGTCCAGTGATCTACTCTTAGATCAAAATTGTATTCCTTTGTCAAACTCAGAGCAAGGTATACAATAGGTCTGGTTCACAGCATAGCATATTTTATAGAACCTATGGTTGAGGCATAGGGAATGACTTTCATTCTCTTTCTATCTTCTGCCGTGGTCGGGTTTTGAGTCCTACTCAATCTCACACCTTGTAACATAGGCAAGAACTCTTTCTTTGACTATTCCATTTTGAACTACTTCAAAATCTTGTCAAGGTATGTATTCATTGAAAAACTTATCAAGCGTTTTGATCTATCTCTATAGATCTTGATGCTCAATATGTAAGCAGCTTCACCGATGTCTTTCTTTGAAAAACTCCTTTCAAACACTCCTTTATGCTTTGTAGAATAATTCTACATTATTTCTGATCAACAATATGTCATTCACATATACTTATCAGAAATGCTGTAGTGCTCCCACTCACTTTCTTGTAAATATAGACTTCACCGCAAGTCTGTATTAAAACTATATGCTTTGATCAACTTATCAAAGCATATATTCCAACTCCGAGATGCTTGCACCAGTCCATAGATGGATCGCTGGAGCTTGCATATTTTGTTAGCACCTTTAGGATTGACAAAACCTTATGGTTGTATCATATACAACTCTTCTTTAATAAATCCATTAAGGAATGCAGTTTTGTTTATCCATTTGCCAGATTTCATAAAATGCGGCAATTTGCTAACATGATTCGGACAAACTTTTAAGCATCGATACGAGTGAGAAAATCTCATTGTATTCAACACCTTGAACTTGTCGAAAACCTTTTTGCGACAATTCGAGCTTTGTAGATAGTAACACTACTATCAACGTCCGTCTTCCTCTTGAAGATCCATTTATTTTCTATGGATTGCCGATCATCGGGCAAGTCCACCAAAGTCCACACTTTGTTCTCATACATGGATCCTATCTCAGATTTCATGGCCTCCAGCCATTTTGCGGAATCTGGGCTCATCATCGCTTCCTCATAGTTCATAGGTTCATCATGGTCTAGTAACATGACTTCCAGAACAGGATTACCGAACCACTTTGGTGCGGACCGTACTCTGGAAGACCTACGAGGTTCTGTAATAACTTGATCTGAAGTTTCATGATCATCATCATTAGCTTCCTCACTAATTGGTGTAGGAATCACTGGAACTGATTTCAGCGATGAACTATTTTCCAATTCAGGAGAAGGTACTATTACCTTATCAAGTTCTACTTTTCTCCCACTCACTTCTTTCGAGAGAAACTCCTTCTCTAGAAAGGATCCATCTTAGCAACGAATATCTTACTTTCGGATCTGTGATAGAAGGTGTACCCAACAGTTTCCTTTGGGTATTCTATAAAGACGCAGTTCTCCGATTTAGGTTCGAGCTTATCAAGTTAAAACTTTTTCACATAAGCATCGCAGTCCCAAACTTTAAGAAACGACAACTTTGGTTTCTTGCCAAACCACAGTTCATAAGGCGTCATCTCAACGGATTTTGATGGTGCCCTATTTAAAGTGAATACAGCTGTCTCTAATGCATAACCCTAAAACGATAGTGGTAAATCGGTAAGATACATCATAGATCGCACCATATCCAATAAAGTGCGGTTACGACGTTCGGACACACCATTACGCTGTGGTGTTCCATGCGGCATGAGCTGTGAAACTATTCCACGTTGGGTCAAGTCAATCACATCATTCTTCTAATGATATGATCCCGTTAATCAAATGACAACTCATGTCTATGGTTAGGAAACTTAACCATCTTTGATTAATGAGCTAGTCAAGTAGAGGCATACTAGTGACACTATGTTTGTCTATGTATTCACACATGTATTATGTTTCTGGTTAATACAATTCTAGCATGAATAATAAAAATTTATCATGAAATAAGGAAATAAATAATAACTTTATTATTGCCTCTAGGGCATATTTCCTTCAGTCTCCCACTTGCACTAGAGTCAATAATCTAGTTCACATCGCCTTGTGATTTAACACCAATATTCACATTTGTATGTGATTAATACTCATAGTTCACATCGTCATGTGATCAACACCCAAAGGGTTTACTAGAGTCAATAATCTAGTTCACATCGTTATGTGATTAACACCCAAAGAGTACTAAGGTATGATCATGTTTTGCTTGTGAGAGAAGTTTAGTCAACGGGTCTGTCATATTCAGAGTCGTATGTATTTAGAGCTTATTTGTTGCATGTTCTCTTCATATATCATGTCCCATTGAACCAACTAGTTGTTCATTATGCATGATTACCGTTTTTTACTCTTTACCTTGTGTGCATTGCACATTTAGTATTTTACTAGCAGGCGAAGGCGCGACGGCACGCCCCGCCCGTCGGTAAGCCTATGCATGTGCTTAGTTCTTTCTTCTTATGAGAAAAAAATATTCAAAAGATGGCTGGCACAACGGGAATTTTTGTTTATCTAGTCGGTTCATGTAGATCTTTGTTTTTTCTGCATGGGGATCCTCTTTACTTTATGTCAGCACTTTTTTATGTCTAGTTGATTAGCTTGTTTTCTTGTTTAGACTAAACTGATACATTCATTAGTAGCACATAGTTACATAGATAGGAGGGATAAATAAGATCAGGTACAAATTAAGGATAAGGAGCATACAATGGACCCAAACCCTGCACTATGGCCCCTATGAATTGATTTTGGTTTCATACAATGTATCACTTTCTAAAAGAATATATCTTCCAAAGATAGAAAACATGTTAATATAGAACATAGGTCTTGATCAAATTTGAGTTATTTTGGATATCCAACTATGTACTCAATGTATTAGAGCATTGAAAAAGTTCCTGATAAATATATCAACATGTCAAATATCAAATGTATCTATTTTTTTCTAGTGTTTTACAATGTCAAGCATGATGTTAAGGACGCAAAAATTCATTTTAGTAAAAGGAAAACATAACAATGCTTGACCTAGGCTTCAAACAACAACCAAGCACTTGAACTCCAAACACACCACCACTAACAATACATCCGTAGAAGAAAAGAGAAGGAGTACAAGTAGGGTACAACACATGCACGAACACAAGAAGGCATGTATACGATGCCCAAATCAAATAAAGAAAGAAGAGAAACAAGGAGTGCTTGGTCCGAACAAGCAAACGGCGTAGCTAAACCCACTAATTAGAGAGGCAATCCAAACCAACGTGAGGTCTGATAATGTGAAGTCTGACAACCACTATTACGACTATATATAATATATACGTGTTGATATGTTTATGTGTATGTTTGCTAATGTGGTTATGCATATTCTTGTTAGCGTAGTTGTATTTGTGCTTATTCATAGTCATATAAGAACCAACCACCCTTTGTGGATCATTCATAAAAGCATGTTGCTCATAGGTTCCATAACTTCTTGACTGCAATTGGTCTTTACGCCAAGGACGCAACGGGTCATCTGGTGCAGAGAATGCAAGCACTAGTGTTGGCCATGAAGGCAATGCCATTTGAGAGCTCTATACATTTTTGTTTGTTTTTGTGATGCACAATGCTTGAATTTGCAATATTGTGGATTTGAACTTGAGTTTGCAATTAAGTTGATTATGTGCGTTGTCATGATGCTAAGTTTTAATTAAGTCATGGTTTGCCTCCTCCACTCTCGATCCCACGACCCCCCCCCCCCCCCCCCCCCCCCCCCCCCCCCCCCCCCCCCCCCCCCCGCGCAGTCAGCACCGGCATTTTCCAATGGGCCGTGCTTTAGGCCTCTGGGTCGGCATAGACGAGACCTACCCAGTAAAAAGGTTAGGCGAGAGTTACAGGGCGACGGCGTCGTCTTCCGCAGATCTCCCCAACCCTGAGAAACCCCACCTCCCCCGGCGATGGCGGCGAAAGGATGCTACGGGGTAGCAGGCGGCGCCGCATATCTCCCGGCGGCGCAAGAGGCGGGCCTCGCGAGGCAGTACAGCGCGATGGATATCAGCGGTGGCGAGACGGGGGAGGAGACGGAGATCTCATGCTTGACCTCGCGGTTCGCGTCGCTGTCCGATCGGGAGGAGCGGCTGGCCGAGATCGCTGCTGGCCTGCGCCGGATCAAGGAGAAGCGCGGGTCGAGGCCCCCCACCTACATCGAGCTGGCCGCGGCCGTCCTCTTGCAAGACAGCGTTGCCGCCGCCCTCGAAGGCCGCCCCACCGTCCTCGACGTGCAGTGGTTGTTGGAATAAGTGGCTGTTTTCATTGTTGTTAATTAACAAACCGCTAGCAGTATTATCTAATTTAATGCCTGTTCCTTGTAAGACCTTAACGATGAGGTGGTAGAGCATATGCTATGATACTATGCACGGGCCCGTGTTGCAGTAATCCCACCATGGTTGCAGTTATCTGTATTCTTCTGCTGATTGTGCCTCTGCTGATCCCACCATACTATGCATTGTGATGTTTCTCTTGTGTTGCTGCTGTCTTAGTGTAGCACCTGATAGATGCATACCAGCATTCATGACTGCTATAGTACCTTGACAATAATTCTAAGTAGGCAGTTTTTTTTTTTATGTTTGAAGAGGTTTCTTGAACTTTATCGTGCTATATCCCTCTTGATCTTGAACTTTAAGCTGGCCTCTAAACAGATGTCACTGCAAACTCTGTTTTATGCCTGGAATCGCTGGAAGTCGATTACAATCGAAGTATGTCTCATCTTCAGCTCACCAACGGTCCAGAATTAAATGATTTTGCAGTTCTGTATGAAGATTTTTGCGCCAAGTACTTTGGAGTGAGATAAGATGGTGGAGTTGACAGATATGTGGTGCTTAACATGAATGCAAGTTGGCTTTCTAATGCTGGCAGAAATTCTTTGCAGCTTCTTGGGTGCCCCTCAGTGTCGTTTATGTGCTCGGTGTTTCTGGATGAATGAGCTGTCTTCTGTTGGTTTCGGTGTACTCCCTCCGTCCCAAAATACTTGTCGGAGAAATTGGTAAAAATGGATGTATCTAAAACTAAAATATGTCTAGATACATCCATTTCTCCGAGGAGTATTTCCGGACGGAGGGAGTACTTAAGAAGTTGGAGTCCATTGTTCAAATTTTCTCCAAAGCCATCACCTTCTTATACCCTGGTGAGAACTATCCTTGTCATAAATGAGACAGCAAAGTTTTTGGGAGAACCACAGTTCATTGTGCCAAAAAAGTCCATGAAGTTAAGAAGCATTGTTGTTTCCCTTGAGCGTCGCTTCTTTGAGCAAGTTTTTCTTGTCTGGGGAGATGGGACAACGAGAAGCCTCTTGCGTTTACTTGACTCTGCCAGCTCCATATGGATTGATTGCTGATTCTCTTTAGTGTAAATCTTCGCCCAGCCAATAAAAATTTGACTCATGGGCATCGTAGGAGAACAACCATGCTTCTGCTTCATGCAGCATAATTGGATGAAGCGCTACTTTCAAGACTACTGCTGTACTTGGACAAAAAATTGAGTGGCCAGATTTTTTTTGATATTTCAAGAGGTTTCTTGACATTGGTGGGATAGACCCTCCTTGATCTTGAACTTTAAGATTGTCCTTGATTTTTTACCTCCAATGTAAAGTGGAAGGACGAAATCCAAGAAGTCCAAGTGTCGCGGCAAGAAGTGAGCTGCTGTAACTGTAGCCCGGAGGCGCCGCAGTTTCCTGTTGCGAAACATTTGCCTGCATTGGAGAAACTTGTATATCCCATCCCTGTACAACCAAATGGATAGTAGGTGACTTTATGTTGTTGCCTTGCCCTTACTGCTGCTACTACTAGCAGCTGAGCCTATTTGTGGCCCTTTTTTTGCCGTACACTTGGCTTCAAGGAGAGATATGTACTGGTTCTGAGTTTAGTGGCCATTTGTCAAGTATGTTTACGAACAAATATAGTACGGTAATTTGTTTTGGCTTAACTGGGTCGACAGTGAAAAGATGAGACTAGGTAGATATTTTTCTGATTCTGGTTTTAACAAAGGAAATGTGTTGTACTGCATCTGATCAGGGAGGGAACTTGGGATTGGACGACTGGAAGATCGCTAGTATCTCTAGCTTTGGTTGGTTGTCGATTCTTGTATTTTTGAATACTTATTATTGGAAGCTACCCTCGACTGTCAATAGTCTATTTTGTTGGCACCCATAATTGCAGGCCTTCTCTTTTCAAGAAAAAAGAGGCGACAATCGAAACTGCATTGCTAAAACAGAATTGAAATTGCTGAAACCGTGCACAGCTTAAATTGATCAGCAAAGCGAGTAGGTTAGGATATGAACTAACATCTGACCGATTTTCAACATGAACAACCATGATCTGGTAACAGATGCACCACCAATAGAAACGATGTGCTGATAGCATTAGTAATTCACAAAGTCACAGAGCCAATCACACTTCAGAACCCACATGTTTGCACAAATCAGGATGTTCATAGCTACACCCGTACTGACATGCACATGCTTACAATATGCTCAAAGCCCTAGAACCATGATATATAGCCGACTCCGATGAAAGGGGGATGAAGAAAGAAAAAAGGTGTGTTGCTCTAGGTGACAATCTCTTAGCTTGCAACATCCCCACCATTGCCCACAGCAGGCCTACAGGATAGTCAGCAACACAACTGAATCTATGCACAAACATTATGTAGAAATATATAAATAGAACAAAAGTAATCAAAATGTCTTAAAAGGCGTTATCTACGATGGTATACCGCCCACAACTATTTAGTAGGACTGCTAAATCGGTAACTACCTCTCTTTTTTCCAAGTGTACTTATCCGGTTATCCTACTCACTACTCAGCATTTGTGGTTGATCTTACCATTTTCGCAATGTTCTCCATTTCTTGGTGTCTCAAACCAAACGGGACACAAGAAGATATATCTATAACCCCAAAGCAATTCATTTCTAGTTTGACTAATCAAGTGTGTAGTGAAATAGCGAATGCCAGGCTCCGAGGCAGATAGAACAAGACATAACTACAGCTAGGACGGACAAGTCTGAAGGCATTGTCCACAAGGCCAAGCCACGCCACACCTACTCCCTCCATTCCGATTTATGACACTAGTCTAAGTTACTCCCCACTATGACCAGCCTAAGAGCATGGTTAATAATATAGCCAGCCGATGGTTATAAGGAACCGCCATGTCATTTATAGTCATCATCTATACGTACTCATACAATAATGTGAGCTATAAGATTGGCTATTACATTAGTAATTTTTTCATCTTCTCTCTGTCTCTTTCTTCATATTTATTGTATTTATCTAGAAATGCGTATATATCTAAGAGTATTTTTTTCACATCTCTCTCCTTCACATAGATAAAAATGCCATGTAAACGGACTATAAGCCGACGATTGTACTTGCTCTAATTGACTACTACTCCCACTGTAAACAAATATAAGACGTTTTAGATCACTACTTGATCTTGCATCTTTTGAGTTTGCATCCTGCATCTTTTGAGTTGAAGGCAGACATACAGGCCTGTTTTTGCTCCATCTTGCATTTTTGTTTTTGGGATCCGTGGTGGGTGGTTCGTCGGAGTTTCGTGATCGCCTCACCGGTAAAGATAAAATAACAAGTCTTTTTTTTGGAGCTTAAGAACAAGTCATAATCGACTGGCCAATTGGGTACAACCTGGGCATTCTCCAGCAGCAATGTTTAATGGGCCGGCCCTTAGGCCTGTGTCGGCAGAGCCGCAGCAAACCTCGGCCTGTGTCTGCACACACTTTCGATATCTCATCATCGTCTCAAAAAAAAAAAGAGAACAAATCGACATCTCATATCCCCTTGCGATGGCGGCGAAAGAATCCGAAGGGTTGGCCGACGGCGCGTCTCTCGCGGCGGCGCAGGAGGCGAGCATCGCGGGGCAGTACAATGCGCTGGATATCAACGGTGGCAATACGGGGGAGGAGGCCGAGGTCTCGCGCTTCACCTCGCGGTTCGCGTCGCTGCGCGATCGGGAGGAGCGGCTGGCCGAGATCGCCGCCGGCCTGCGCCTGATCAAGGAGAAGCGCGGCTCCAGGACTCCGACCTATATCGAGTTGGCCGCCGCCGTCCTCTTGCAAGACAGCGTTGTCGCCGCCATCGAAGGCCGCCCCACCGTCGTCGTCGGGCGGTCGCTGCTTGAATAAGGTGTTAACAGGAGACAGTAGTTATTGTTACTGATAGCACAAATTTCTTGTAATAGTACTATCTAATAATTTGATCAGACCTTGACGATGAAGTGGTAGAAAATATTTGTGCGACACAATCTTATTATTATGCGGGTCTCACTTGACTTGAGTGCGTGTTTCTCCCGCCGCCATTAACTGAACCATGGTTGCGATAATGCAACCATTTTTATCTGTCTGATTTGAGGGTTCCTTCTTTGTTTGGGGATTTGATGATGCTATTTCTCATAGGCCGAGTGTCAAAAACGTTTTCATATTATGGGACGGAGGGAGTAACAAGCTAATGATGGTCGGATTTCTGCCCTCCCACATCATCGCCCAGGTTGCAGCAGGACTAGGGCGCCGTCACGTAGCATGGCGTCTCCACATTGGATATGGGGTATTATTTACAGAGGGGGGGGGGCGCTTATGGCTGGACTTGATCAAAGCTAAGTATCTTCGAGGACAGTCCTTCATGTGCTTGTAGTCTAAGGGTTCCCAGTTCTGGCAGGCCTTACAGTCGCTCAAGCCTTGCTTCCGACTCGAGGCGTCGGTGACCATAGGGAATGGGCCCGATACCTTATTCCAGCTGGACTGTTGGTTGGGGAAGAGCTCAGTGAGAGCGTGGTTCCCTTCCATATTTGTGATCTAATGAGCCCGAGGCCACGGTTGCCCTGGCTATCCACGAGGGGGCCCGCCTGTTATCGTTGCGGCGATCGTTCGACCCCGAGTAAACCGCGGAGTGGGATATGCTGGTGGGTATCATTGCTAGCACCACCTTGTCGGACGGCCGGGACGCCACATCTTGGCGGTTGGATCCTCAAGGTGTGTTCACCACTCGGTCCCTGTATAATAGGCTTCCGGCGGGCCAGGGACCAGAAGAACTAAATGGAGTGTGGAAAACTAAGCTTCCGCTGAAGATTAAGATCTTCCTTTGGCAACTGATGAGGGGACGGTTGCCTTCTGGTGATCAAGTTCGGAAGCGAAACCGTCCAGAAAATAGGAAATGTTCGCTCTGTAATATCGACGAAGACCTAGACCACATCTTATTATATTGTACCTTGGTTCAGTTGATGTGGAGCTATCTTAGAGAAGTCTAGGGCAAAGGGTGGTGCTCGACTAGCTTCCGTGAGTTATATCAGTACTTAGACGCTTTCTCTGGCCAGGCCCGCCGAGTGATGTGGGTGAACTTTGGGGCCTTGGTGTGGTCCCTGTGGTGTATTAGGAATAAACTTGTCATTGAGCATGTTTACCGAAGCAGGGCCACTGATGCGATTTATAAATTGTGTGGGTTCATGCAGTTATGGAAACCACTATGCAGGTGGTGGGATAGATCGGCGATCGACAAGCTGACGAGGAAGTACAAGGAGTTGGCGGCGCGGCTCCTCATGGTCGTTTATCCTCCTTGAGGATTGTATCTTTTATTTCAGGCGTGTTGTGATGTTGCCCACAACTGGAACTTTCTTCTCTTCTTTGTTTTTTTTGAGGAACAACCCATCACCCATTAAATAATGGAGCCAACATCATCACAATCCCCCATCAGGGTACTTCTTAGGTTGTCAGGGACTTTGCTAATGAGACAGAAATCTCCTTGTCTTCTGGCTTGAGCCGTCAATTCATGAGCTACTTTGTTGTTGGATCTCTTGACTGCACTGAACCTTAACTGCCTGAACTTCCTTTCCATATCCCGAACATCAGCAACAATTGGAAAGAACGCAGACTGATTGTTCGCTTTATTATTCAGCAGATTGATAATAGTTGAGCAGTCCGATTCCACCCAGACCTGCCCGTTATAGTACTTGCTTAGAGTATTTAACCCAATCAGTACCGCCATGATTTCGGCTTCCTCCGGTCCACTGCAGCCTGTTAATTGCTGTCCGCAACTCAGAGCAACCAGTCCCCGATGGTCTCTGACAACAAGCCCTACCGCAGCTTCCCCAGAAGGTGGTATGAATGACGCGTCTGTGTTCATTTTCCAAATGCCCTCAGGCGGAGGCATCCACTTGTCTGTACATCTGTTCATTTTTCCTGTTGGTCCGCACTGCCTGTACATCTGAAACGCTTGCATGATTTCCATCACTGACCCAGTCGCCATGGATAGTGCGATTGCTTGTACCCCCATGTTGTTTCCCTTTTTCAATTTCCACTCGACGTGTATGAACGTCTGCATTGCCTTGTTGTTCAGTCGCCATGGGTCCAGCCTGGCATTCCAAGATGTCCGTCGCACCCAAGCTTATTTCTTCCACATACCTTACCAGGAACTGGACTGACTGACCAATGGTAGCTTTTCCTTTTGCATGAATGCAATCATCTCCCCCCTTTTCAAAATGAATGCAATCATCTCGCAGCCACCAAGCTCGCCATAGTAGGAGCAGAATCCTTCTCCTCTCCTCCATGTCGCTCCTTCCCAGGAGATTTTGTAGCCAACCGACGCCTGTGTACCGAAATGTATGCTCATCTGGTAGATTCCAGTGATCTCTCATCGCTATTCTAAGCGCTCTAGCTTTCGTACATTTTATTACCGCATGGAACTCATCTTCCTTCTCTCTGCCACAGATGCAACATATATTATCCACCTCCAAAGTCCTCTTTCTTTTATTTTCTTTTGTGGGGAGGGTTTCCGTCGCCACCCGCCATGCGAAGATTCTGATTTTCTCGGGAACCTTTGCTTTCCATATGAGATCCCAAATACTTCTGTTGTCCGCGTCAATGCCCGAGCTGGAAGCGTTCAAATGGCCCTGAAATTTTAGTTTTGCACCCAGCTTGTACGCACTACGTACTGAAAACACTCCAGACTTCTCCTCATGCCATGCCATGCAATCTTCTACACTGCTTCTTGGTAACTTTATCTTACAAATTTCATCTGCATCATAGTTATGGAACATTTGATGCACTAGGTCCTCATTCCATTCTTTACCCCCAGGTTTCATTAGTTGATTCACCCATCTCAACCTGGAGTTCCTCTTAAATTCTGTGATCATTAGTCCACTCTTCTTGGGAACCCATTGGTCTCTCTGTATTTTGATACTTTCACCGTTGCCCACTCTCCATATGAGGCCTTTCTTCAACAATTCTAGGCCATGTTCAATGCCCCTCCATGCTTGTGACGCGTCCGCCGCGAATACAGTGTCAAGCAGGTCACCCCTCGGGTAGTACTTTGATTTGAGGACCCTTGCACATAGGCTGTTAGGATGTTGAAGGAGGCGCCAACCTTGTCTTGCTAGCAAGGCCTGGTTGAAAATTTGCATGTCCCTGAAGCCAATGCCTCCTGCTCTCTTGGGCTTGACCATCTGGTCCCATGCCATCCAATGGACCTTCCTCTTCTCTCCCTCCTCTCCCCACCAGAATTCTCTGATCAGCCGTTCGTATTTGTCACAGAAGCCTGTAGATAGTTTAAAGACTCCCATGACAAAAGTGGGCAGTGCTTGTACAACCGCCTTCACATTTACCTCCTTTGCAGCAAAAGACATATGTCTCCCATTCCAATTGAAGGAAATATGCCCTAGAGGCAATAGTAAAGTTATTATTTATTTCCTTATATCATGATAAATGTTTATTATTCATGCTAGAATTGTATTAACCAGAAACATGATACATGTGTGAATACATAGACAAACATAGTGTCACTAGTATGCCTCTACTTGACTAGCTCGTTGAATCAAAGATGGTTAAGTTTCCTAGCCATGGACAAAAGAGTTGTCATTTGATTAACGGGATCACATCATTAGGAAAATGATGTGATTGACATGACCCATTCCGTTAGCCTAGCACTTGATCGTTTAGTATGTTGCTATTGCTTTCTTCATGACTTATACATGTTCCTGTAACTATGAGATTATGCAACTCCCGTTTACCGGAGGAACACTTTGGGTGCTACCAAACGTCACAACGTAACTGGGTGATTATAAAGGAGTACTACAGGTGTCTCCGAAGGTACATGTTGGGTTGGCGTATTTCGAGATTAGGTTTTGCCACTCCGATTGTCGGAGAGGTATCTCTGGGCCCTCTCGGTAATGCACATCACTATAAGCCTTGCAAGCAATGTGATCAATGAATTGGTTACGGGATGATGCATTACGTAACGAGTAAAGAGACTTGCCGGTAACGAGATTGAACTAGGTATTGGATACCGACGATCAAATCTCGGGCAAGTAACATACCGATGACAAAGGGAACAACGTATGTTGTTATGCGGTTTGACCGATAAAGATCTTCGTAGAATATGTAGGAGCCAATATGAGCATCCAGGTTCCGCTACTGGTTATTGACCAAGAATAGTTCTAGGTCATGTCTACATAGTTCTCGAACCCATAGGGTCCGCACGCTTAAGGTTTCGATGACAGTTATATTATGAGTTTATGAGTTTTGATGTACCGAAGGAGTTCGGAGTCCCGGATGAGATCGGGAACTTGACGAGGAGTCTCGAAATGGTCGAGACGTAAAGATCGATATATTGGACGACTATATTCGGAGTTCGGAAAGGTTCCGAGTGATTCGGGTATTTTTTGGAGTACCGGAGAGTTACGGGAATTCGCGGGGGAGTATATGGGCCTTATTGGGCCATACAGGATTAGAGGAGAGAGGCCGAAAGGAAGGAGGCGCGCAGCCCCCCTCTGGTCCGAATTGGACAAGGGGTGCGGCCCCCTTTTCCTTCCTCCTCTCCCCCTCTTTCCCCCTTCTCCTACTCCAACAAGGAAGGAGGGAGTCCTAGTCCCGGTGGGAGTAGGACTCCCCTTGGCGCGCCCCTCCTAGGCCGGCCGCCCCCTCCCCCCTTGCTCCTTTACATACGGGGGCAGGGGGGCACCTCTAGGCACGACAACACAAGTTGATCTTCGTGATCGTTCCTTAGCCGTGTGCGGTGCCCCCTTCCACCATATTCCACCTCGGTCATATCGTTGCGGTGCTTAGGCGAAGTCCTGCGTCGGTAGAACATCATCATCGTCACCACGCCGTCGTGCTGACGGAACTCATCCCCGAAGCTTTGCTGGATCGGAGCCCGGGGATCCTCATCGAGCTGAACGTGTGCTGAACTCGGAGGTGCCGTACGTTCGATACTTGGATCGGTCGGATCGTGAAGACGTACGACTACATCAACCGCGTTGTCATAACGCTTCCGCTTACGGTCTACGAGGGTACGTGGACAACACTCTCCCCTCTTGTTGCTATGCCATCACCATGATCTTGCGTGTACGTAGGAAATTTTTGAAATTACTACGTTCCACAATAGTGGTATCAGAGCCTAGGTTTTATGCGTTGATGTTATTTGCACGAGTAGAACACAAGTGAGTTGTGGGCGATACAAGTCATACTGCTTACCAGCATGTCATACTTTGGTTCAGCAGTATTGTTGGATGAAGCGGCCCGGACCGTACGCGAGACTGGTTTTACCGCCGTGCTTCGCACACAGGTGACTAGCGGGTGTCTGTTTCTCCAACTTTAGTTGAACCGAGTGTGGCTACGCCCGGTCCTTGAGAAGGTTAAAACAACACTAACTTGACGAACTATCGTTGTGGTTTTGATGTGTAGGTAAGAACGGTTCTTGCTAAGCCCGTAGCAGCCACGTAAAATTTGCAACAACAAAGTAGAGGACGTCTAACTTGTTTTTGCAGGGCATGTTGTGATGTGATATGGTCAAGACGTGATGAGATATAAGTTGTTGTATGAGATGATCATGTTTTGTTGAAGTTATCGGCAACTGGCAGAAGCCCTATGGTTGTCTCTTTGTTGCATAAGATGCAAGTGCCAAATAATTGCTTTACTTTATCGCTATACGATAGCAATAGTTGCAAGAGCAATAGTTGGCGAGACGACCATGTGACGACACATTGATATAGATCAAGATGATGAAGATCATGGTGTCGTGCCGGTAACGATAGAGATCATGACAGTACTTTGGAGATGGAGATCACAAGCACAAGATGATGATGGCCATATCATATCACTTATATTGATTGCATGCGATGTTTATCTTTTATACATCTTATTTTGCTTAGTTTGACGGTAGCATTTTAAGATGACCTCTCACTAAATTATCAAGAAGTGTTCTCCCTGAGTATGCACCGTTGCGAAAGTTCTTTGTGCTGAGACACCACGTGATGATCGGGTGTGATAGGTTCTACGTTCAAATACAACGGGTGCAAAACAGTTGCACACGCGGAATACTCAAGTTAAACTTGACGAGCCTAGCATATAACAGATATGGCCTCGGAACACGGAGACCGAAAGGTCGAGCGTGAATCATATAGTAGATATGATCAACATATTAATGTTCACCGTTGAAACTACTCCATCTCACGTGATGATCGGACATGGTGTAGTTGATATGGATCACGTAATCACTTAGAGGATTAGAGGGATGTCTATCTAAGTGGGAGTTCTTAAGCAATATGATTAATTGAACTTTAATTTATCATGAACTTAGTCCTGGTAGTATTTTGCAAATTATGTTGTAGATCAATAGCTTGCGTTGCTGCTTTCATATGTTTATTTTGATATGTTCCTAGAGAAAATTGTGTTGAAAGATGTTAGTAGCAATGATGCGGATTGGATCCGTGATCTGAGGTTTATCCTCATTGCTGCACAGAAGAATTATGTCCTTGATGCACCGCTAGGTGACAGACCTATTGCAGGAGCAGATGCAGACGTTATGAACGTTTAGCTAGCTCAATATGATGACTACTTGATAGTTTAGTGCACCATGCGTAATGGCTTAGAATCGGGACTTCAAAGACATTTTGAACGTCATGGACCATATAAGATGTTCCAGGTATTGAAGTTAATATTTCAAGAAAATACCCGAGTTAAGAGATATGAATTCTCCAACAAGTTCTATAGCTAAAAGATGGAGGAGAATCGCTCAACTAGTGAGCATGTGCTCAGATTGTCTGGGTACTTCAATCGCTTCAATCAAGTGGGAGTTAATCTTCCAGATAAGATAGTGATTGACAGAATTCTCTAGTCACCATCACTAAGTTACTAGAATTTCGTGATGAACTATAGTATGCAAGGGATGACGAAAACGATTCCCAAGCTCTTCGTGATGTTGAAATCGACGAAGGTAGAAATCAAGAAAGAGCATCAAGTGTTGATGATTGACAAGACCACTAGTTTCAAGAGAAGGGCAAAGGGAAAGAAAAGGGAACTTCAAGTAGAATGGCAAGCAAGTTGTCACTCCCGTGAAGAAGCCCAAAACTGGACCAAAGCCTGAAACTAAGTGCTTCTACTGCAAAAGAAATGGTCACTAGAAGCGGAAATGCCCTGAATATTTGGTGGATAAGAAGGATGGCAAAGTGAACAAGGGTATATTTGATATACAGGTTATTGATGTGTACCTTACTAGTGTTTATAGTAGCTTCTGATTATTTGATACTTGTTCGGTTGCTAAGATTAGTAACTCGAAGCAGGAGTTACAGAATAAACAGAAACTAGTTGAGGGTGAAGTGATGATGTGTGTTGGAAGTGGTTCCAAGATTGATATGATCATCATCGCACACTCCCTACACTTTCGGGGTTAGTGTTAAACCTAAATAAATGTTATTTGGCGTTTGCGTTGAGCATAAATATGATTTGATCATGTTTATTGCAAAACGGTTATTCATTTAAAGCCGAGAATAATTGTTATTCTATTTACATGAATAAAACCTTCGATGGTCATACATCCAATGAAAATAGTTTGTTGGATCTCGATAGTAGTGATACACATAATCATAATATTGATGCCAAAAGATGCAAAGTTAATAATGATAGTGCAACTTATTTGTGGCACTGCCGTTTGGGTCATATCGGTGTAAAGCGCATGAAGAAACTCCATAAAGATAGATTTTCGGAATCACTTGGTTATGAATCATTTGATGCTTGCGAACCGTGCCTTTTGGGCAAGATGACTAAAACTCCGTTCTCCGGAACAATGGAACAAGCTAGTGACTTATTGGAAATAATACATACCGATGTATGCGGTCCAATGAGTGTTGATGCTCGTGGCGGGTATCGTTATTTTCTGACCTTCACAAGATGATTTGAGCAAATATGAGTATATCTTCTTAATGAAACACAAGTCTGAAACATTTGAAAAGTTCAAAGAATTTCAGAGTGAAGTGGAGAATCATCGTAACAAGAAAATAAAGTTTCTATGATCTGATCGTGGAGGAGAATATTTGAGTTACGAGTTTGGTCTTCAATTAAAACAATGTGAAATAGTTTCACAAACTCATGCCACCTGGAACACCGCAGCTTAATGGTGTGTCCGAATGTCATAACCGTACTTTATTGGATATAGTGCAATCTATGATATCTCTTATCAGTTTACCACTATCATTTTGGGATTATGCATTACAGACAGTTGCATTCACTTTAAATAGGGCACCATTGAAATCCGTTGAGACGACGCCTTATGAACTGTAGTTTGGCAAGAAACCAAAGTTGTCATTTCTTAAAGTTTGGGGCTGCGATGCTTATGTGAAAAAGTTTCAACCTGATAAGCTCGAAACCAAATCGGATAAGTGCGTCTTCATAGAATACCCAAAGGTAACTATTGGGTACACCTTCTATCACAGATGCGAAGGCAAGTTATTCGTTGCTAAGATGGATCCTTTCTAGAGAAGGAGTTTCTCTCGAAAGAAGTGAGTGGGAGAAAAGTAGAACTTGATAAGGTAATAGTACCTTCTCCTGAATTGGAAATAATTCATCACTGAAATCAGTTCCAGTGATTCCTACACCAATTAATGAGGAAGCTAATGATGATGATCATGAAACTTCAGATCAAGTTACAACAAAACCTCGTAGGTCTTCCAGCGTGCGGTCCGCACCAGAGTGGTACGGTAATCATGTTCTAGAAGTCATGTTACTAGACCATGATGAACCTACGAACTATGAGGAAGCGATGATGAGCCCAGATTCCACGAAATGGCTTGAGGCCATAAAATCTGAGATATGATCCATGTATGAGAACAAAGTATGGACTTTGATTGACTTGCTCGATGATCAGCAAGCCATGTTAAATAAATGGATCTTCAAGAGGAAGACGGACACTGATAGTAGTGTTACTATCTACTAAGCTCGACTTGTTGCGAAATGTTTTCAACAAGTAAAAGGTGTTGAATACGATGAGATTTTCTCACTCGTATCGAAGCTTACGTCTGTCTGAATCATGTTAGCAATTGCCACATTTTATGAAATCTGGCAAATGGATGTCAAAACTGCATTCCTTAATGGATTTATTAAAGAAGAGTTGTATATGATGCAACCAGAAAGTTTTTGTCAATCCTAAAGATGCTAACAAAGTGTGCAAGCTCCAGCAATCCATCAATGGACTGGTGCAAGCATCTTGGAGTTGGAATATACGCTTTGATGAGTTGATCAAAGCATATGGTTTTATACAGACTTTTGGAAAGACCTGTATTTACAAGAAAGTGAGTGGGAGCACTACAACATTTCTGATAAGTATATGTGAATGACATATTATTAATTGGAAATGATGTAGAATTTTCTAGAAAGCATAAAGGAGTGTTTGAAAGGAGTTTTCCAAAGAAAGACCTCAGTAAAGCTACTTACATATTGAGCATCAAGATCTATTGAGATAGATCAAGACGCTTGATAAGATTTTCAATAAGTACATACCTTGAAAAGATTTTGAAGTAGTTCAAAATGGAACAGTCAAAGAAAGAGTTTTTGCCTGTGTTGCAAAGGTATGAAATTGAGTAAGACTCAAGACCCGACCATGGCAGAAAATAGAAAGAGAATGAAAGTCATTCCCTATGCATCAGCCATAGGTTCTATAAAAGTATGCCATGCTATGGACCAGACCTATTATATACTCTGCCTTGGTTTTGGCAAGGGAGTACAATAGTGATCTAGGAGTTGATCACTGGACATTGGTCAAAATTATCCTTAGTAGAATAAGGATATGTTTCTCGATTATGGAGGTGATAAAAGAGTTCGTCGTAAAGAGTTACATTGATGCAAGCTTTTACACCGATCCAGATGACTCTAAGTCTCAATCTGGATACATATTGAAAATGGGAGCAATTAGCTAGAGTAGCTCCGTGCAAAGCATTGTAGACATAGAATATTTGCAAAATACATATGACTGTAATATGACAGACCCGTTGACTAAACTTCTCTCACGAGCAAAACATGATCATACTCTAGTAAACCTTTTGGATGTTGATCACATGACGATGTGAACTATGGGTATTAATCACATACAGATGTGAATATTGGTGTTAAATCACATGATGATGTGAACTAGATTATTGACTCTAGTGCAAGTGGGAGAATGAAGGAAATATGCCCTAGAGGCAATAATAAAGTTATTATTTATTTCCTTATATCATGATACATGTTTATTATTCATGCTAGAATTGTATTAACCAGAAACATGATACATGTGTGAATACATAGACAAACATAGTGTCACTAGTATGCCTCTACTTGACTAGCTCGTTGAATCAAAGATGGTTAAGTTTCCTAGCCATGGACAAAAGAGTTGTCATTTGATTAATGGGATCACATAGGAAAATGATGTGATTGACATGACCCATTCCGTTAGCCTAGCACTTGATCGTTTAGTATGTTGCTATTGCTTTCTTCATGACTTATACATGTTCCTGTAACTATGAGATTATGCAACTCCCGTTTACCGGAGGAACACTTTGGGTGCTACCAAACGTCACAACGTAACTGGATGATTATAAATGAGTACTACAGGTGTCTCCGAAGGTACATGTTGGGTTGACGTATTTCGAGATTAGGTTTTGTCACTCCGATTGTCGGAGAGGTATCTCTGGGCCCTCTCGGCAATGCACATCACTATAAGCCTTGCAAGCAATGTGACCAATGAGTTGGTTACGGGATGATGCATTACGTAATGAGTAAAGAGACTTGCCGGTAACGAGATTGAACTAGGTATTGGATACCGACGATCAAATCTCGGGCAAGTAACATACCGATGACAAAGGGAACAACGTATGTTGTTATGCGGTTTGACCGATAAAGATCTTCGTAGAATATGTAGGAGCCAATATGAGCATCCAGGTTCCGCTATTGGTTATTGACCAAGAATAGTTCTAGGTCATGTCTACATAGTTCTTGAACCCGTAGGGTCCGCACGCTTAAGGTTTCGATGACAGTTATATTATGAGTTTATGATGTACTGAAGGAGTTCGGAGCTCCGGATGAGATCGGGGACTTGACGAGGAGTCTCGAAATGGTCGAGACGTAAAGATCGATATATTGGACGACTATATTCGGAGTTCGGAAAGGTTTCGAGTGATTCGGGTATTTCTCGGAGTACCGGAAAGTTACAGGAATTCGACGGGGAGTATATGGGCCTTATTGGGCCATACGGGATTAGAGGAGAGAGGCCGAAAGGAAGGAGGCGCGCAGCCCCCCTCTGGTCCGAATTGGACAAGGGGTGCGGCCCTCTTTTCCTTCCTCCTCTCCCCCTCTTTCCCCCTTCTCCTACTCCAACAAGGAGATAGGAGTAGGACTCCCCTTGGCGCGCCCCTCCTAGGCCGGCCGCCCCCTCCCCCCTTGCTCCTTTATATACGGGGGGAGGGGGGGCACCTCTAGGCACGACAACACAAGTTGATCTTCATGATCGTTCCTTAGCCGTGTGCGGTGCCCCCTTCCACCATATTCCACCTTGGTCATATCGTTGCGGTGCTTAGGCGAAGCCCTGCGTCGGTAGAACATCATCATCATCACCACGCCGTCGTGCTGACGGAACTCATCCCCGAAGCTGTGCTGGATCGGAGCCCGGGGATCGTCATCGAGCTGAACGTGTGCTGAACTCGGAGGTGCCGTACGTTCGGTACTTGGATCGGTCGGATCGTGAAGACGTACGACTACATCAACCGCGTTGTCATAACGCTTCCGCTTACGGTCTACGAGGGTACGTGGACAACACTCTCCCCTCTCGTTGCTATGCCATCACCATGATCTTGCGTGTACGTAGGAAAGTTTTAAAATTACTACGTTCCCCAACACCAATCGTTGCATCTTTTTCGAAATCTATCCATAATAGGCTGGAAGTGATTGTCTTTCATTCGTCCGTCCGGAGTTGTGAGCCCCAGATGTTTACTCTCGAATGTGGACGCCTCGCATGCCAGAATGTCCTTGATTTCATTCTGAACATTTACCGGATAATGCTCACTGAAAAGTATTGAGCACTTGTTGCTGCTCAAGAGTTGTCCCGTACATTTTTGGAACATTGTAAGGGCCTTTTCACCTCACAAGCTTGGTCACTCGAAGCCTTAAAGAACACTAGGCTGTCATCCGCGAATAGCAGGTTTGAGATACCCGGGCTATTGCGTGCCACTTTCACCGGTGAGATGTTTCCTCCTTGGACCGCTCTATTAAAAATGGCAGCCAGACCATCAGCGACGAATAGGAACATGTATGGGCTTAGCGGATCGCCTTGTCGGAGACCCCTTGATGGGCAGAAGGCTTCTAGTAATTCCCCATTTAACTTTACAGAGAACCCGACGGACTTCACACATTTCATTATCCAGCTGATCCACACTACACTGAAGCCCATCTTCTCCAAGGCACCTTCAAGGAAATCCCAGTCCACCCTGTCGTATGGTTTGGCAAGGTCCAGCTTGTACGCACAGTGCGTATTGTGAGGGTTCTTGTTGTGTTGTATTTTGTGGAAGCACTCAAAGTCGATTATAGCATTATCTGTGATCAATCTCCCCGGGATGAAAGCACTTTGCGTTTTAGAGATTAACTCATTCAGGAACGATCTCAACTGATTTACCAAGCATTTAGATATAACCTTATATATTACGTTGCATAGGCTTATCAACCGAAAATCTTTTAGGCTTTGCGGGTTTCTGCCTTTGGGAATGAGCACTATGGCTGTGTCGTTTATTCCTTCAGGCATAATTCCGTCTGCAAAAAACCTCTGCACTGTGGCAATCACATCTTCCTTTAACGTGTCCCAATTGCGTTGGAAGAATCTTGCCGGACATCCATCCGGTCCCGGTGTTGGCTTTTGATAGTTGCTAGATCAAAATCACCCAGGAATACGTATGTGCAAGCTAGTTAGACAGGCAGTCAAGCACACAGCTTGATTGATGAACAGTAGACTAGCATGCATGTAACGTACGCACGTGACCTGTGCTTTGACTAGCGCTAGGATCGGATCGATCTCTCGACGGAACGTCTCGGCAACTTGCGAACGTGGACGGAAAGCTGATCGGTAGATTTTTGTGATAGCAACAGGGGCATGTCGCTCCTGGCTTTTCTCTTTGTATTGCTTTTCTTTTTCGTTTTAGATTGGCGAGTGATACGCGCCGGCGCACCGGCCGAACTGTTCGGCCGGTCCAGCCCAAGCCGTGCGATGCGGTCAGCCCCAGCCGTTAGATTTCCGCGCGAGGCCACCACCGAACCAACCATTGCAGCAAAAAGAACACGTTTTTGTTGCAACCGTTGTACGAACAGCCACAATGAGAAAAACAGGGGAGCTCGATCCCCGCGTCCGCCCATTCCCGATCCGCGGCAGTGGCGACCGGATCCGCCTGTTCTTCGTTGCCCGCAGCCGAATCACGTCTAGGAGGGGCTCCCCCACCTATCAAGCCGCCTTGGGATTGCTTCAATCATGTCGTACATACGTCATGACCTCCTTGCCGCCATGGATTTAGGCTCGAGCTCCGCTGCCGTTCATGGCCGGAGTCCCCTGAGGAGGCAGGGCCCTGGTGGTAGTGGACCGGTGTTGCAACGGTACTACAACCCTGATGTCTCATGTGTTTCTCGTTGGCTCCATGCATGCAGCAGCGTGTCCCCGTAGTTGCATCTCCCGGTGACGACGGTCGCAACTCCGGTGATGACGAACGCAGCTCCGGCGTTCTGCGGCTGCAGGTCGCACCACCTCCGGCGACGAGCTCGTAAGAAAACTGTACTCTTCGTTCGGGGTGTCGGTAGCAGCAAAAAGAACGCCCGGTTGTAGCAAAAAAGGGCAACGCTTCCAACAAATTAAAAGCTCGCCGGCACCATTGTAGCAAAAATGTTAACCAATTGTATCTTCTGTGGCTGCCGGTTGCAGCAAAAAAATGACACGGTTGTAGCAAGAAAAACATTGACGTCGACCGGCCGCTGCATATGGTGGTAGCAAACCATGTCGTCGGTGGTAGCAAATGAAGCCGTCGGTGGTAGCAAAACAAAAAACTAGTTCCAGCAAAAAAGAATCAGCTACAAATACAGTAGTTGGTTCCAGCAAAAAAGTTTATGGGTTGAAGCTTTTTAAATGTAGGGTTGAAGCTTTCATGTAAACGGTTGCAGCTTTTTTTATTTGGGCAAGAAATCGATAGCAAAAAAAGGATGTAGCAAAAAAACACGCTGGTCGTAGCAAAAGATAACGGCAGTTGCAGCAACAAAATGTCGTTGTTGCAGCAAAAAACGGATGCAACTTTCGTCCGTCTGCAGTTGTAGATATTTTTCCCACCCCACAGCTTGAGCGGTTGGTGAAAAAAAAAGCTGACCGAGTAAACATGGTGGGCCAAGGCCAGCGTGATGGGCCAAGGAAAAAAAAACAACGTGGATCGGGAGGTGCGGGAGCGCTGGATCGCTACCCGATCAAGCGGCGTGCGCGGGACCGGCCGAAACGCTCGGCGGGTGCACCGTCTGGGAACATTTCCCTTTTAGATTACAGGGGGTTTACATGGCTATATATAACAGCCAAGACATATAAGAGCTAACCTACTCGGCTACTCTTTTGAGTACTAGTCGGACACTACTACGAGTACGACTCGGAGACTAGCACACGGCGTGTTTAGCTCTAACATTCACCCCCCTAAACATGACGTCCTCGCTGCGATCTGGATCCCAAATGCGATGACTACTGCTCATAGGCAATATCCTTGGCATTGATTTTGCCGTTCTCCGTAGCATTCCAGGGACTGACTTTACTGCCGTCGGCTCGTTCGTAGCTTGACGCCATCGCTCCTCCTTGGTCGCGTCTTCAACCTTCACCTGTTCTTCGGTGCTTGATAGACTGTCTTTCGGATAGTCGAGGGAACATCTTATGAACTCGTGTGAGACCAATCTTTGGTCTAACTTTGAGTTCCAAGCTCTTGGTGCTTGCTTCAGCCCGTAAAGTGCCTTCTTGAGCTTGTAAACTTTCCCTTCTTCGTCTTTCTTCTCGTAGCCAAGGGGTTGTTCCACGTACACTTCTTCTTTGAGGTCGCCATTGAGAAAAGCGAATTTCACATCCATATGATGAACTTTCCAATCCTCTTGTGCTATAACTGCAACGAGATGGGTCACTTTGCAAAGAATTGTTCGGAGCCTAACAAGCGGGAGATCAAGGCAAATTTGGCGAAGCAGGAAGATGAACGTCCAGGTCTTCTGATGGCCGAAGTTTGTGATCTCGTCCAAACGATGGTTGTGAAACCAAACCGGAAGGTGCTACGATCTACGATCTACGATGAAATGTTAGAGCTAACCAAGTCGGCTACTAACTGGAGTACTACTCGGACGCTAGTACAGAGTACCACTCGGACACACTAGTACGGATCGTGTTTAGCTCTCACATTCACCCCCCTAAACACGATATCCTCGGTGCGACCTGGATCCCAAATGCGATTGCTGTTACTCGTATGCTTTACTCTTGGCATTTCTTTTGCCGTTCCTCGTAGCATTTCAGGGACCGTCTTTGCTGTCGTCAGCTCGTCCGTGGCTTGACGGTAGCGCTTCTCTTTCGTCGCGTCTTCAACCTTCACCTATTCTTCGGTGCTTGGTAGACTATTTTTTGGATCATCAAGGGGTCTTTTGAACCCGAGTGAGACCAAACTTTGGTCTAACTTTGAGTTCCAAACTCTTGGCGCTTGCTTTAGCCCGTAAAGTGCCTTCTTGAGCTTGTAAACTTTCCCTTCTTCTTCTTTCTTCTCGTAGCCGAGGGGTTGTTCCACGTACACTTCTTCTTTGAGGTCGCTGTTGAGGAAAGCGGATTTCACATCCATATGATGAACCTGCCAATCCTCTTGTGCTGCCAAAGCTAGGAGCACTCTCACCGTCTCGATTCGAGCAACCGGTGCAAACACCTCCTCATAGTCAACTTCTTGACATTGTACGCAACCCTTTGCGATGAGTCTTGCCTTGTACTTCACAACGGTACCCTTCGTGTCCTTCTTCAACTTGTAAACCCACTTCAAACCTATGGCCTTTTGGTTCGGAGGTCGGGTTGACAAAGTCCACGTGCCATTGCTCTCGATCGCCTTCATCTCCTCATCCATGGCGTGCATCCAACTTGAACTTTTGCTCGCCTCTACGAAGTTCGCCGGCTCCTCAACTCTGAGTAAACACAAATCGGAGTACTCGAGTGTAACTGGCTTTGCGTACTTGTAGACTTTCTTGAGGGTCTTGTAGCGACGAGGCCCGGAAGAATCCGTCGTGGCTTGCGAAGGAGGCGACAAAAATTGTGTCGGCGTCGATGCACTTGAGGAAGACGGTTGAGTCTCGAGCGTGGTAGATGCCGGGTCATTGGCATCCGCGTCGTTGGCGTAGTCGTCGTGATCGTGACCATCATCTTGATTGTCATCATCACTATGCGCCTCATTGTCGAGATCTCCGCCCGTGTCGTGCGCGTCGTTGTCGCTATCACCTTGCGACCCATGCGCGTCGTCGTAGGTGTCGGCACCATGATGATCACTACCATTGTGATCGCCTTGGTTGGGTGTCTTGCCAACCACTTGGACATCCTCCCTTGCATCATCATCAGTTGGAAATTCAACTGTGAATATGTTATCGTTTGGAGCATCGTCTGCTGCGCTCCAATTCCACGCTTGATTTTCTTCAAACACAACATCACGTGAAATTCGTAGACGCTTGGTTTGTGGATCGTAGAAGCGGTATGCCTTGGTGCCGGAACTCCTCTCATATCCGATGAACATCATCTTGGTGCTTCGATCGACAAGCTTTGAGAGATGCGGCTCCGCCGTCTTCACATGTGCCACGCACCCGAACGTCCGTAGATGAGACACATTCGGCTTACGTCCGTAAATTGCTTCATACAGAGTCTTGCCGATCACCGCTTTCGTTGGAGCCCGATTGAAAAGATAGACCGCTGTCGAGACAGCTTCTCCCCAAAAAGTCCCCGGCAAGTTCTTGCTCTTGAGTAAACTTCTCGCCATGTCAACGACGGTTCGATTGCGCCTTTCAACAACCCCGTTCTGCTGTGGCGTATAAGGTGCCGTGAGGAACCTCTTTATGCCAATCTTCTCGCAGTAGTCATTGAACTTGTTCGACGTAAACTCTCCGCCGCGATCTGTCCGTAGAGCGCGAACCTTCAGCTTGTGTTCCATCTCCGTTGCAGCCTTCAGCTTCTTGAACGCTTCAAACGCCTCATCTTTAGATCGTAGGAGAATGACCCACATGTATCTCGAGTAGTCATCTACCACAAGGAAGAAGTACTTCTTTCCTCCGTGAGTTGCTGGGGTGATAGGGCCACATAGATCACCATGGAGCAGCTCGAGTGCATCACTTGCACGATAGGTAGACTGAGCAGGGAACGGCCTGCGGTGCTGTTTTCCAACCAAGCACCCGTCACATACTCGATCAACATGGTCGATTAACGGCATCCCGGATATCATCTCCATCTTCGACATCTTCTTCAAGGCGTAGAAGTTAACGTGTCCAAATCTAGCATGCCATAACCACGAATCATCATCACTCTTGGCGAGCCAACACTCCGGTTGAGATTGATCAAGGTTGAGGATATAGAGCCTGTTCCGCGTGCGATTCACACACGCTAGCACGTTTCGGAGGTTGTCGAAGATCGTCATCACTCCGTTCTCAATATCCACCTTGCATCCATTCTCATCAAGTTTCCCGACAGAGATGATGTTGTTGCGAAGCCGTGGGATGTAGTACACTCCAGTGAGTATGCGATGTTCTCCTGTGAGACCCTCGAAGAGGACAGAACCTTGCCCGCAAATCTCCACATTTGAACCATCACCGAATTTGACCGAGCCTTGAACATCATATTCTAGCTCGAGGAACTTCTCCTTGCACCCCGTCATGTGGTTACTAGCACCCGTGTCGAGATACCACGACACGTTCTGGCTCCCGGATAACTTTGGTGTTACCTTTTTCTCATGAAGTAGCACCTTCCGGTTTGGTTTCACAACCATCGTTTGGACGAGATCACAAACTTCAGCCATCAGAAGACCTGGACGTTCATCTTCCTGCTTCGCCAAATTTGCCTTGATCTCCCGCTTGTTAGGCTCCGGACAATCCTTTGCAAAGTGACCCATCTCGTTGCAGTTATGGCACTTGACCTCGGACATATCCAAGTTCCGTGGCTTCCGCTCTTTAGATCGGTCCGCCTTACCACGACCTTGTGGCTTGCCTTTTCCTTTGCCTTCTTTGGTTTGTTCGCCGCGCTTCGCGTTGCTTGAGCCTTCGCCAATGTTGCGCCTTCCTTTGCTACTTGGCGACTCCCGATCTGCGCGCGAGTACATGAGTTGGTCACCACCTCCTCCTTTGCCTTTCCGACAACCACGAGCATTCTCTTCCCATGTCCGCAAGCGTCCGATCGCCTCCGTTATGGTCATGTCGTCGATGTCGTAAAGCTGCTCCAGCGTGCCGATGATGTACGTGAATTTATCAGTCACCGAACTGAAAAACTTCTCCACAATCTCGGTCTCCTCGAGCTTTGCACCAAGCGCGCGGATCTCTCCCACCAATGTAGTCAGACGCATGGCATAGTCGTTCACCGTTTCAGTTTCCTCTATCTGCAACTTGTGAAATTGGCGCTTCAGCACTTGTGCCCGAGCCTTGGTGACGCGATCTTCTCCAATCCTCATCTCTTTGAGTGCGTTCCACGCCTCTCTTGCTGTCTCGAACTCCACCAATGTCATCAGCACGGAATCAGACACATACTGGGCTACGGCAGCCATGGCACCTTCGTCGCACTCCTTGTCGACGTCGTCGTCCGTGATGGCCTCCCACACTCGAAGGGTTCGGAGAATGATCTTCATCTTCACCGCCCACACGCCGTAGTTGGCGTCGGTGAGCATCGGGTACTGGATGGGGATGTTGCAATGCGCCAGTACATTGGCGCCGCCCGTTCCGCCACCACTGGTTGCTGACTTGCCGCCCTTCTTCACCTTGTCGCCGTTCTTGTTCGCCTTGGAACCGTCGTTGCCGGACTTGACCGACTCAGCGTCGCTGTTCGTCATCGTAGATCGTCGAGGCTCTGATACCAATTGTTGGCTTTTGATCCGTAGAACAAAACACCCAGGAACTACATATACGTACGTGCAAAGCTAGCCAACCAACCAACCAGCAGCTTGATCGATTCCTTTAGCCGCAGCACACGCACGTATATGTGGACTGCTAACTTCGACAGTCTCGGCGGAACCTCACGAGAGCAAAAAACGAATCGATGGCCAAAGGCTCTTGTCGAGCCTTGTACACTTTATTACTTTTCTGCTTTTCTCTTTTCTTAGTGTGATTACAGGGCTGGGGGTAGACGCATATATATATGCTGAACATAACTACAAGCTAACCAAGTCGGCTACTAACTGGAGTACTACTCGGACGCTAGTACAGAGTACTACTCGGACACACTAGTACACGATCGTGTTTAGCTCTCACACCCGGCGCCTTTAGTGGACCGATCTGGAAGAGGACATCTCCGATTTCCTTCTCTGTGAAATTCTTCGTCAAGCTGCTATTCATATCCTCAGTTACTTTCTGAGGTAATATGTCAATCAGTTCAAAAGGTGCCACCCCGTTCTCTTTTGTGTACAGAGTCTTGAAGTATTCTGTAGCTAGCTCATTCAGAGCCTCCCTTTTCTCAATCCAAACACCCTCATTATTTTTCAGTTTTTTAGTAGTATTCTTCTTTTGCCTCCAAGTTGCTTTACGGTGGAAAAACCTCGTGTTCTGATCACCCTCTCTGATCCATGTTGCTCGAGATCACTGTCGCCACATGATTTCCTCCCTCAGTAGGAGTTCATCAAGCTCAGCCGCAGTCTGTTTGATCAGCGCCTCGTTACCTTTTTGCCTTGCATTTTCGGTGAGCTCTTTCAGTTTCTGTCTCTTCTTCTTAATGTTCCACTAGACGGATCCAAAGTCCTTTCTGGACCAGGCAGTCAGCGATTTTTGCACATCCCCTAGTTTTTGCGCCACATCTGCTAGCGTATTTGCAGTCCCTTTGTTTCCCCATGCCTTTCTTACTATAGGTTCCAGAATGTTCACTCGTTCCCACATCATCTCATATCTGAACTTTTTCCCCTTATATACAGACTGTTGCATAGCCAGAGTGAGGAGTAATGGAAAATGGTCAGACCTGGAAGTAACAATATGGTGCACCTGACCATGTGGGAACATGTCAATCCATTGCGTTGAGGCTACCCCTCTGTCTAGTCTGGCCTTGACATTTTTCTTTCCACTTTGCTTGTTATCAAATGTCCAGTCCGGGCCTTTGTATCCGAGATCATGCAGGTCACACTGTTCCAGCACCTCTTTGAAGTTGCACATATTTCTTTCAGATCTTTTCGCCACTGAGAAGTGCTCTCCTTGCCACATAGTCTCGTTAAAGTCGCCGATCATCAGCCAAGGTGCAGATGATCTGTTTTTTATTCTACTAATCAATCTCCACATGTGGTGTCTCTCATGAGCACGAGGCTCTCCATACACAAATGTACCCCGCCACAGCGGGCCATTGGGGTCCTCCCGGATATGCACATCGATATACTGTGGTCCATAAGAGAGCAAATTTATTTTAATGTTATCGTCCCAAAATAGGGCGATGCCGGCACCTTTTCCAACCCCATCATGGGTGATATAGTTCTTAAGTCCTATTCTAGCTCTTATTCTTTTGACGCTCTCTTCACACTGCCGTGTCTTGGAGATGAACACGACAGAGGGGCGATGTGTGTGCACTAGGCACACCAACTCCCGAACTGTACCGGGGTGGCCCAAACCCTGACAGTTCCAGCTTAAGATCGTCATTCCTTCTGACGGACGCTAGCTGTCGCGTCCGTCAGTTTCCCGGTAGCCCCTTCACCAGTTGCTTCCTTTCCACCTAGCACTCCTATGGTGTTCTCACACCCAGTCCTCTCAGTTTCTCTCTTTTTCTTATACATGTCATTACTTCCCTCCTCGCCTCTGATCCTGTCTACACTAGCTACAGCCTCTATACAATTTGCTCTCTTCCCTAGAATTGACCCTTCCTCCGCCTGTGTCTTCCTCCCCTTGAACTGGCTAATGTACTTTTTCTTCATCTTTGCCTTGCTACCACTAGGACCAGCTCCTGGCCCAACTATCTTTTCCCCTTGTCCGCCTCCATCCCTGCCCGTCTCCATGGCATGTACTGGTTGGGTACCAGCCGCATCAGGTGTGGCCAGGAAGACTGCGTCCGCCCCAAATCCTGGGGGTACGGTGGAGTTGCGTCCCCCTTGGTGATGTGCGCGTGCGGGGTTTTGTCGTTGTCGTTCCCCGCCGCCGGCCCTGTCGGAGGTGTTGCCTGTGAACTCGCGGCGGACACCACTACCGGAACAAGGCTCTAAGCCGAGGGCCAAAAGTATGCCGACGGCGACCGTCGGCCTCTTCCAGACTATGCCGACAGCTGGCCCCAGGCCGTCGGCGTAAAACGGCCGTCGGGCTATCCCGGTATACGCCGACAGCCCCCGTCGGCAAAGAAAGACCGTCGACATAGCCAGTTCTACGCCTAAAGCAGCCGTCGGCATATACGGGCCGTCGGCATATCTGTGGGCCCAGCGACCACGCCCATGATGGGCGGCTAACGGCGTCGGATCTATGCCGACGGCCGAGACGGGCGGCCGTCGGCATAGATAAGGTTGCCATGTCATCGATCCAGACCACCCGCACCGCGCCGTCCATCTGCCCTGGTCGCAAAGCCGTGTATTTTTTTTCATTTTTTTGCATGTTTTTTTACGTATTATTATTTGACTAACTTACATGTAGCATTTGTTAGTATATATAAGCATACATACATTTTTCTCGAATCTATACGAAGGGGTGTGACCCCCCTCACGTACGGCGCCGACGCCGACCGACACCTGGAGGGGGGAAACACCCGCACCGGGTCTATACGGAGGGGACGTTGCTCCCAACTGTTTCTATATATGGGATGACCTACCACAACTGGTTGAAGAGGTGGCACACGTCTCCCGGGTGTGGCCCCACTCAGGGACGGCGCCGCCGGCGGCACCTGGAGGGCGGAAACGGACGCGTCAGGTCTACATGGACGGGATCTTGCTGTAGGTTTGGCCCGGATGTTGCTCCCAGGTGTTCGCATGGGCTGACTTAACCCAACCGGGTGGAGAGGTCCACTGGTCAAAACCTGTCCATGGAAAGTCAAAGGGATAGATCTCGTGGTCAACCGCTCTAGGGTTAGGCGAGATGGGGGCCCTGGGGGGGGTAGCAATGCCACCGGAGCGTCGCACCGAGCCCTCATACATGCCGGGAGGTGGTGGCATGTCTGAAGAGGCGGCACACATCTTCGGGGTGTGGCCCCCCTCACGGACGACGCCGCCGCCGGCACTTCGAGGGGGGAAATGGACGCGCCGGGTCTACACGGAGGTGATGTAGCTGTGGGTTTGGCCCAGATGTTGCTCCCAGGTGTTCGTATGGGCTGACATAACACAACCGGGTGTAGAGGTCCACTGGTCAAAACCCGTCTGCGGAAAGTCAAAGGGATAGATCTCGTGGTCAACCGCTCCAGGGTTAGGCGGGATGGGGGCCCGGGGGGGGGGGTAGCATTGCCACCGGAGCGTCGCACCGAGCCCTCATACATGCCGGGTTGTGTGGTGGCATGTCTGAAGAGGCGGCACACGTCTCCCAGGAGTGGCCCCCCTCACCGTCGGCACAACCGCCGGCACCTAGAGGGAGGGGAAATGAACGCGTCGGGTCTACACGGAGGTGATGTAGCGGTGGTTTTGGCCCGGATGTTGCTCCCAGGTGTCCCTCTGGGCTGACCTAACACAACCGGGTGGAGAGGGTACCTAGTCAAAACCCATCTGTGGAAAGTCAAAGGGCTAGATCTCATGGTCAGCCGCTCCAGGGGTTAGGCGGGACGGGGGCCCGGGGGGTAGCATTGCCACCGGAGCATCGCACCGGTCCCTTATACATGTCGGGTGGTGTGGTGGCATGTCTGAAGAGGCGGCACACTTCTCCGGGGTGTGGCCCTCCTCACGGACGGCGCCGCCGCCGGCACCTGGAGGGGGAAAACGGACGCGTCGGGTCTATAGGGACGAGATCTTGCTGTGGGTTTGGCCCGGATGTTGCTCCAGGTGTTCGTATGGGCTGACATAACACAACCGGGTGGAGAGGTCCGCTGGTGAAATCCCGCCCATGGAAAGTCAAAGGGCTAGATCTCGTGGTCAACCGCTCCAGGGTTAGGCGGGACGGGGGCCCTGGGGGTAGCATTGCCACCGGAATGTCATACTGGGCCCTCATACATGCGGGGTGGTGTTGTGGCATGTCCGAAGAGGCGGAACGCGTCTCCGGTGCGTGGCCCCCCTCACAGACGGCGCCGCCGCCGGCACCTAGAGGGGGGAAACGGACGCGTCGGGTCTACACGAAGTGGATTTAGCTGTGGGTTTGGCCCAGATGTTGCTCCCCGGTGTCCCTCTGGGCTGACCTGACACAACCGGGTGGAGAGGTCCACTGTCCAAAGCCCGTCTATGGAAAGTCAAAGGGCTAGATCTCGTGGTCAACCGCTCCAGGGTTAGGCAGGACGGGGGCCCTCGGGGGTGGGGGGGTGGGGGGTAGCAATGCCACAGGAGCGTCGCACCGACCCCTCATACATGCGGGGTGGTGTGGTGGCATGTCCGAAGAGGCGGCACGTGTCTCTGGGTTTTTGTCCCCCTCACGGACGGCGATGACGCCGACATCTGGAGGGGGAAACGGATGTGTCGGGTCTACACGGAGAGGATCTTGCTGTGGGTCTGGCCCGGATGTTGCTCCCCGGTGTCCCTCTGGGCCTAGCTGACACAACCGGATGGAGAGGTCCACTGGTCAAAGCCCGTCCATGGGAAGTCAAAGGGCTAGACATCGTGGTCAACCGCTCCAGGGTTAGGCGGGACGGGGGGCCTGGGGGGTAGCAATGCCACTGGAGCGTCGTACCGCACCCTCGTACATGTGGGGTGGTGTTGTGGCATGTCCAAAGAGGCGGCACACGTCTCCGGTGCGTGGCCCCCCTCACGGACGGCACCGCCGCCGGCACCTGGAGGGGGGAAACTGCCGCGTCGGGTCTACACGGAGTGGATGTAGCTGTGGGTTTGGCCCGGATGTTGCTCCCCGGTGTCCCTCTGGGCCGACCTGACACAACTGGGTGGAGAGGTCCACTGGTCAAAGCCCGTCCGTGCAAAGTCAAAGGGCTAGATCCCGTGGTCAAACGCTACAGGGTTAGCCGGGACAGGGGCCCTGGGGGGTAGCAATGCCACCGAAGCGTCGTACTGGGTCCTCATACATGTGGGGTGGTGTTGTGGCATGTCCGAAGAGGCGGCACGCATCTCCGGGGTGTGGCCCCCGTCACGGACGGCGCCGCCGCCGGCACATGGACGGGGGAAATGGACGCGTCGGGTCTACATGGAGTGGATGTAGCTGTGGGTTTGGACCGGATGTTGCTCCCGGGTGTCCCCATGGGCCGAACTGACACAACTGGGTGGAGAGGTCCACTGGTCAAAGCCCATCTGTGGGAAGTCAAAGGGCTAGATCTTGTGGTCAACTGCTCCTGGGTTAGTCGGGACGGGGGCCCTGGGGGTAGCAATGCCACGGAGCATCGTACTGGGCGCTCATACATGCGGGGTGGTGTTGTGGCATGTCCAAAGAGGCGGCACGCGTCTCCGGTGCGTGGCCCCCCTCACGGACGGCGCCGCCGCTGGCACCGGGAGGGGGGAAACGGACGCATCGGGTTTACACAGAGTGGATTTAGCCATAGGTTTGGCCCGGATGTTGCTCCTCGGTGTCCCTGTGGGCCGACCTGGCACAACCGGGTGGAGAGATCCACTTGTCAAAGCCCGTCCGTGTGAAGTCAAAGGGCTAGATCTCGTGGTCAACCGCTCCAGGGTTAGGCGGGACGGGGGCCCTGGGGGTAGCAATGCCACCGGAGCTTCGTACCGGGCCCTCATACATGCAAGGTGGTGTTGTGGCATGTCCGAAGAGGCGGCACGCGTCTCCGGTGCGTGGCCCCCCTCACGGACGGCGCCGCCGCCGGCACCTGGAGGGGGGAAACTAATGCGTCGGGTCTACACGGAGTGGATGTTGCTGTGGGTTTTGGCTCCGGATGTTGCTCCATGGTGTCCCTCTGGGCCGACCTGACACAACCGGGTGTAGAGGTCCACTGGTCAAATCTCGTCCGTGGGAAGTCAAAGGGCTAGATCTCGTGGTCAACCGCTCCAGGGTTAGGCGGGACGGGGGCCCTGGGGGTAGCAATGCCACTGGAGCGTCGTACCGGGCCCTCATACATGCGGGGTGGTGTTATGGCATGTCCGAAGAGGCGGCACGCGCCTCCGGTGCGTGGCCCCTCTCACGGACGGCGCCGCCGCTGGCACCTGGAGGGGGGAACGAACGCGTCGGGTCTACACGGAGTGGATTTAGCTGTGGGTTTGGTCTGGATGTTGCTCCTCGGTGTCCTGTGGGCCGACCTGACACGATCGGGTGGAGAGGTCCACTGGTCAAAGCCCGTCCGTGTGAAGTCAAAGGGCTAGATCTCGTTGTCAACCGCTCCAGGGTTAGGCGGGATGGGAGCCCTGGGGGTAGCAATGCCACCGGAGCGTCGTACCGGGCCCTCATACATGCGGGGTGGTGTTGTGGCATGTCCGAAGAGGCGGCACGCGTCTCCGGGGTGTGGCCCCCGTCTCGAACGGCGCCGCCGCCGGCACCTGGAGGGGGGAAACGGATGCATCGGTCCCTCATTTTATATGTATACAAAACTTTTCAATGCGTATGAAAATAATATACACTAAAAATATATTTGAAGACAGTTAATAATATTTTTTGAAAAATGTTAAACATGTATAAAAGTTGTTGCAAAAAAAAGTATATATGCCACATGGCGCCTTCACCTCCCCTCTGTGTGGTTCCGGGAGAGGAGAGGGCCGAGCGGTGTTAAGAAAACATTAAAAATGCATATGAAATAATAATACATAAAAAATATAACTTATGACTATAAAAACATCAAAAATTTATATGAAATAAAAAAACAGAAAGAAGAAAAAAATATAAGCTATTAAAAACATTAAAAAATAAAAAATATAACTATGCCTACGAATAAGCCGTCGGCATAGGTGCCACGTGGCATCGCTACCTATGCCGACGGCTTAGCCGTCGGCATAGTTTGCTCTTATCCTCAGCCGGTCGCCCTCCACCACTCATTCGACCCGTAGCTGCTCGACCCGCGCCGCCGCCAGAGCTCGACCCGCGCCGCCGCCGCTGCTCCCCGTCGCCCGTGTCGCTCCCCGCCGGCCGCCCGCCGCCGCTCCACCTGCGCCACCCCCTTCCCTCGCCCCTCCCCCCTCCCCGCCTACATCCCCGACCCCTTCTCGCACCGCCGCTGCCGCCACGCCGTCGCCAGCTCGTCTCCGCGCCGCCGCGACCTCACCCCACCACCACCCCCGTCCCTCCGCCACCTCTAGCCAGCGCCGTCCACATCCGTCCCCGACCCTGCGTCCTCCCTGTCCAGCTGCACCGACCGGCCCCGTCCACCCTTCGCCGACGCCCTGACCTGCTGCGCCCCTCCGCCGACGCCCTGCTGCGCCCCGGCCGGCCCCGTCCACCCTTCCCCGGCGACTGCCCCCCGGCCTCCCTGCTGCCCGCTGCACCAGCGGCCAAGGTGAGATTTTTTTTATTTTTTTTGCATTTTGTTACTGTTTTTTTTTTGCATAGATGGATATGTGATGAATGGATATATGCATGCATGTACAGATTGATGGTGAAGTTTGTGATAGATGGATGCATTGATGGATATTGCTCAATTTTGTGAGTTTGGATATTTGGATATTGCTCAATATGGATAGATGATATTGGTCAAGTTTTTCAATATGTGCATCTAAAGAGATGAGCGAGGGGAGATAATGGAGTATGAACGAGCTCCGTTTGTTTTTTTATAAGAGAGAAAGAATGGGGGGAGAGGGAATGGAGTAGGAACGGGTTTAGAGTTTGATTATTCGAAAGGGTGTGAACTAACCGACGACAGGGAGGAAGAAGGAGAAAATAGTTAATGCGGAGGAATTAGGAAATTTGGTAAACCCGGCCGCCGCCTGCACGCCTTAGCGCACAAACTGCAGGCGGAGTTAAAGAAGAGGGGGCCGTCGATGAGCTGGGCGGGCTTCGTCGCTGCGCCCGGTCTTGGTGGACCGTCGGTTCAACCAAAGGGGAGAGGAGGGATGATGGTGCCGCCGGCAGCCGCTAGACGTTTCCCATTTTTTCTGAATGAACACAGTGGTTTCATCAGGCTGCTACTATTGGGGATCTGGTCCGTCCTCTCGGGTCGAGCGTCGGGTTGATCCGCGATGCTCGGCGTTTCCCAAAAAAGTCCCTCCCTGTTTGGTTTGCTAAATACTTAATGGAGCTGTTTTTTTACAATTTGACATGTTGTTTCATGTTCATTCATAATGTTGTGCCAATGCTTAATGTGAGGTGATGACCTAAATTTTTATCACTCGGTGGAATTAACAGGATTTGTGGTGTTCCATCTTCGTGGAGTGATCGTCCATGTTGGAGATGTTTGTCCACGACCGTCCCTCCTTTGATCGACTACATCCTCTATATCGGAGGGTGAGCAACAATTCCCTGACCTCGTCCACTTTTTTTCCATGTCACTAGATTGAATTTTCACATCAAGTCACGTAACCTAGGTCTCCCGTCCGAAAGGGTTGCATCGATAAATATGCATTCAATTGCATATTTATCACCACAGCTCTTTCGGATTGTCCAGCGCTTTCCACGGACAGCCCGAGGATGTGTAGATTGGATACGTTGTTCATGCTCTAACCCGTTCCGAGACAGGATTTCGGCGGCGCCTCCCTGTTGTTCTCCGGATGCACGTTCTCTCGCCATTTTGCCGAGACGTGTATTTGGAGAACAGCGGGGAGTAGTTCATGATGGTAACTATTACTGACTTTTCATTGTTTCAAGGAGTCAACTATATGTTTCGTGCTCACATGTCATGCTTCCAAAATTTGCATAGGTTGTTCCTCGTTGGTGCTATGGAAGGCATGACGGATGGGCGTGTTTGGTGGATAGGTGGGTCGGTGACGATCCAGAGTTTGCTGCCAAGAGCATCAAGGCCTGGGCTAACCGTGGAAAAGACGGGACACACGGCCAAGGAAACAGGAACCACTGGGGCTTCAAGGCCATGAAGGTATATCTATATGCATGATGCATTTTGGTTCTTCTTTACCTTCATGTTCTTATGTATGGCTAACTTCTGTTTGACGTTGCAGGAGGACAAGTTGCAGAGGCCGCTCACAGACATGGAGTCGTGGATGCTGGCCCGCGAGCGGAGTGATCGCAAGGAGGGCGAGAGCCAGTACTACGGCAACACCGAGCAACACCTGGAGTCTTACACTCAGAACTATCAGAAGTTGCATCCGCATGTTCCCGTTCCTGAGGTCGCCAAGTCTCAGATCGACGACACGGCAGTGGTGGCCATCTAGGGTAAGTCCCATGGCCGGTATCTGTGTTTTGATGGCTTGATCACTCCGTCGATCTCGTACACACGGCTTCGAGCTACCAACCCGAGCCCGTTAGAGAGTACGGGGCGTTCGCAGCCTCCCTTAGTCCGCCAACGTGCTGTAAGTACTTCCCCTTATCTTCTTTGTCTCTATCTTTCTTAGTTTATTTTCAGCACTGCCCACGTAGAAACAACCTCAATTTTGTAGGCATATCAGGCCTTTCTCGAGCATAGGCATATTGAGGTGAGGGAGTACTTGCAACGAGTGAAGGCAAACGATGATTACAGCCATCAAGTGATGGCGGTTAGTTTTGCCCTCTTAAACCAAGCTCAAATTTGCACTTTCATTCCTTCTGACTTTCTAGTTTGCTTGTTTAACTAACATCCAGGCTATGTTGGCGTCTTCGACTAACCGCACGGAGCCACCACAAGTTGGACCCCCACCACCACCTGCGGGAGACGCCCCACACATTCCCACGTTCGAGGAATGGCTGGCACTAGGCGGTGATACTCCGGTTAGTACATTTGCCTAACTAATGACAAACTAGTTCTCGTTCATTCAACACTATCATGTCATATTTATCGTTAGAATCTTCTTTCAAACATGTAGGGGACCGGTGGCTCGACTCCTGCTTCGTCGACCCCAGTCACTCCAATCTGGCAGAGTGATGGTGGTCGCGGTGGCGGTTTTGGCGGAGGTGGACTTGGTGGTGGTGGTGGTTTTGGCGGAGGTGGACTTGGCGGAGGTGGACTCGGTGGTGGTGATGGTTTTGGCGGAGGTGGTGGTGGTTTTGGCGGAGGTGGACTCGGTGGTGCTTGATGTCGATGATGATTCCATGTATGCGGCCGTTGTGCCATGCCTTTGATGTTTCAACTTTTATGATGTTTCATGTCTTGCACTACTCTTATGTTTGTGAACTTTCGCCGGTGATGATCTTTAGATGATGAACTTGACTATGTTTAAATGATGATGATTAAACTGTCATATTTCATATTATTCTGCTTTGAAATGCTGTCAAATGAATTGAAAAATAGAAAATAGGGAAAATAATAATAAAAAAACTATGCCTACGGCAAAGCCATCGGCATATATACGCTGAGGAGCCACCAGGAGGCACCACGTGGCAGAGCTATGCCTATGGCAAAGCCGTCGGCATAGATTTACATCTATGCTGACGGCTTTGCCGTAGGCATAGCCCTGCAGCCAGGCCAAACGAGGGGGCGACACGTGGCAAAGGTATGCCGACGGCTTGGCCGTCGGCATAGATTAAATCTATGCTGACGGCCAAGCCGTCGGATCTATGCCAACGGCCAAGCCGTCGGCATACCGTTGCCACGTGGCGCCCCCTGAGTCGCCAGCGGTTTTGACGGCGCCGTCCGTTGCCGTCAGACGGAAAACAACGCGGATAGCTAAACTATGCCGATGGCTGCCCCACAGCCGTCGGCATACGCTCCTATGCCGACGGCTATACTATGCCGACGGTCTCACAGAACTACGCTGACGTGATCTACACTGACGGGGCTATGCCGACGGCAGCCGTAGGCATAGATCTATGCCGATGGCATAGGACCTATGCCGACGGCCCTGGGCCGTAGGCATAGCCCGCGAGTCCGGTAGTGCACGGCTAATGTTGGAGTAGCAGCCGTAGCCCGTGGTGATGTAGCTTGCAGCCCCGCTGTGGTCACGGCTATTACTGTGGTAGAAGCCACAGCACGTAGGGGGTTTGCGATCGGCGCCATGGAATTCTCGCCGACACTTGCCCTCCTTCCTCCTTTCTGGAATGGCTCGTTGCTCACCTTAAGAGCACTTACTGCAGCGATTGCCGCTTGCACGCCCGGGTCAAGCAAGATGTTGTCGGGGATTCTTCTGTATGTCGCCGTCTCATGTTCTTGCTCGGCCTCTTCCTTATTCCCCAGCCTTTCCCATGCCAACTTTGCTGGGGCAGTCCAAGTTTCGCCATACACCTTGGAGCCAAAGTGAAGGAAGCGCGTGGCACTGCACGCATCCGGTGCTACGGTACCTCCTTTGTTCTTGTTCGCCTTGAGCGGATATGCCCGCATGACGCCAGTAAATCTGGTCGTTTGGTCGTCCACCGGCAATCTACAGTCCCTCTCCCCATGGCCTATGTGCCCACAATACATACAAAATCGAGGAGCTCTCTCATACTTGACCTCAAGGTCCATCCACTCATCCTCTCCCACCTCCCTAGTGCTTATCTCACGCATCAGGGGGGTATTTACATTGTGTTCAACTCGTACACGAAGAAATTCAGAGAAAATGTTACCAAACTTATTGGCATCTACCCTCAACACTTTACCCAGCAGGCCACCAAGCTTCCACCCGATCTCCTCTGTGAGCATGAATGGCGGCACATCATAGATGCGTGCCCATATAGGCATAACATTCACAGGCACATCAGTCGCCTTACCCTGTCCATCAAAAGGAACAATGAGGAAAGCCTCCTTACGGTGGTGGGTCCATGGACCATTTTCCAGGATGTGTCGGCGATCGCCTTCACGCTCAAACTCGATCATGAAGCGGTTGTTGCGGAGAGGTGTGTAGCTGAGTCGGCCCCTCAGCCCCCATTTGCTCTTGAGCTCGCCAAAGAGGCCTACGATGCTGAAGGGAAGGATGGAGAAGAAGTACCCCACAGCTAGCCACCGTGTGGCCATGGCAGCCCTCGCCCTGGATAGGTCCAGCTCCATCCTGGCAGAGCCGCGGTTCTCCCTCACACTGGAGTTCCGCGTCACCTCAGGGGCCTCCAAGGTGTTCCCCATTCCACCATGGGAGGAGGAGCCCCTCTCCATCATCTTTCCACCGCGTTCGCCGCCCTTGGTGGCAACTACCTCCAGCTTGGTCTCCGTGGCCTTCATCTTCAGTTTTTGGTCAGCCTTGTTCTCCATGCTCAGCAGGGGTTGTGTTCTCGCTGTTTTCAGTTGGTGTGGAATGCAGACTCCTTCCTCCTTGGTGATTCTTATATCCCCGTACATGTGTGTGCCCAGAGGGATGGGATCAGCAGTAGATAACATATGATCAGCGATTTGGTCTTTCTTCTCTTCTTTGTATACCCCCTAACTTCTTCTAGAGTTCCCTTTGTAGTTGGACTTATATCATGGTTGTTGCTTTATCTATAAAGCATGGCAAGGAGTCTTTTTCGGCATCATCTCTTACTGAAAGTGGCAAGAAATAGAGGAAAGTTGTTGCTCCATCTAATTATAGTGATTCTGCATAAAAGAAAATGCATACTGCTCTTTGAAATTGTAAATGATCAGTTAGAGCATCTCCAACAACCGTGCTTCGCGCCGCACGCAAAAAACTTGTTTGCCGCGCATGCTTCAGCTGGTTTAGCACGGCCACCAGCGCTGTCTCCAGCAGCTGCGCTATAATGCAGCGCGCGCACGCCGCTCCAGCAGTACACAAAAATACAGTGCACGCGTGCCGCACAAACCACATATACATTTCAAAAAAGAGGAGCAAAAATGATCAAACAAACAAAATAAATCAACAATAAATAGTTCAATTTTGTTATCATTACAACTCAAACAAATAGTTTATCGTTCAGTACAACAAATAATGCAATAAACACAACAAATAGTTCATGAACAATACAATGTCGAATGCAGAAATCATGCTCTTTGTCGTCCATGCCATGCCCACCACTCTTCAATCAGATCATTCTTAAGTTCATTGTGCGTTGCGGGACGCCGAATGGCATGATAGGAGGCAATAAAATGGGCTACCCTTTCAGCCCTCCGTCGCACTCGCACGGTATGTCCCAAGAGCTCATACTGTGAGTAGTCTAAATCTTGGCCACGCTCATTCTCGATGATCATGTTGTGCATGATCACACAAGCGTGCATGATGTACCAAAGCATTTTTTGATCCCAAAATCTAGCCGGTCCTCTGACAATAGCAAAATGGTCTTGCAAAATCCCAAATGCTCTCTCCACATCTTTTCTAGCCGCCGCCTAAGCATTGTGGAAATCAAGATTTTTCTTACCTTCCGGCTTTTTCAACGGCTTCACGAAGGTTTGCCACTTTGGATAGATGACATCCGCTAGATAATAGGCATAGTTGTACGTTCGGCCATTTGCTACAAACTACACCGGTGTCAACTCACCATTTGCAATCTTATTCATCAGTGGTGACCGGTTGACAACATTGATGTCATTCAAAGATCCATGCATTCCAAAGAATGCATGCCAAATCCAAGTCTCCTGATCGGCCGCCGCTTCAAGGATTATAGTGGAACCCTTTTTTTGGCCGTGGAATTTCCCATGCCATGTCTTTGGACAATTCTTCCAACTCCAATGCATGCAATCTATTGAGCCAAGCATGCCAGGAAAGCCGCGCGCTTTGTTCACCGCCAATAGCCTTGCGGCGTCTTCAGCAGTGGGAGATCTCAAATACTCCTCGCCAAACACTTGCACAATTCCCACTGCAAAGCCCTTGACACACATGATGGCTTGGCTCTCACCCATAGCCAAGTGATCATCAACTAGATCAGCCGGGATACCGTATGCCAACATACGCAAAGCGACTGTCACCTTCAGAAAGGTGCTATGCCCGAGCTCTCCGGCGGCATTCCTCCTTTGCTGGAAAAACCGGTCATGGCTCGCTAGTTTCTCTGCAATGCGCCTGAACAAGTCGGTGCTCATCCTAAACCGGCGATGAAAATACGACTCCGGGTATGTGGGATTCTCCACGAAATAGTTCTTCATCAATCTGTTATGGGCATCAATCCTATCTCTCCAAATTTTCTCCCGACCCATAACCGAACCACCATGCTTCGATTTTTTATTGATATGCATAGCTATGATCATTGCAAGATCCTCCTCCTCTTCCATAACAAATTCTTCTTCAGAAGAATCATATGATGAACTCATCTACAATGTTCAATACTATACTATAAAAACTACAATTCAAAACATGCACCAAATTCATGAAGTTTGAGCAATACATATCTTGTAGGCATTTTGTCGAACACCTTGCGGGCGCGGCGCGGCAGCAAGCGCTCGGGCGCTGTTCCTCGGACGAGGAGGCACGCGAGGGCTGGCAGGACTAGGAGAGGATGGGGCGGAAGCGCGGCGGCGCGGGGATAGGCTGGGGAAGCGCCTGAACGGTTGCCGGGGGTCGCGTGCGGCGGCGGCGGCGCGGCCGGATGGGGGTGGAAGTGGGAGAGGAAGTGGGAGAGCGAGCGCTCGAGTGTGCCGCGCGCTGTAGCGGGCGCCAGAAATACACCGCGCGGGATAGTGCTTCCGACCGCGTGCCCAACTCGTTATAGCGCGCGCGCCCGCTGGAGCGACCCGCCGCGTTGCGCGCGCGCTAAAACGGCCTAATTTGCGGCGCGCTGCTAGTTTAGCGCGGCTGTTGGAGATGCTCTTAGTTTGCGATCACAAAGTCAGCATAAATGCCAGTGCAAGCAGAGAGAACTCACTTGTCATGAGAAGCCGAAGAAGACCAGCCACACCTTGTGCAACCCTTCCTCGATCTTCCCGGCTGCCGTTTCTGGCCGCAACCAATCACTATCCCGCTCGACGTCTCCTGCGTGACATGGACATCAATTTTCATGAAACACTAATTGGTTTTTGATGACCCCCAATAGATCAGATAGAGCACCGACGGGGTCCGTGGGGGTGAGGGATCGGCGGCGATGCTGCCATCTTGAGGGGAGTGAGAGAAGGCAGAAGGGAAATTTTTGTCTGAGACAAATGCGCTTTAACCCTTAGTACTCCCTTTGTTTTTACTTCACATCTTTGTCTCGAGTCAAAGCTTATAAACTACGATGAAATTTATACAAATAATAATTATCATCCATATAATACCAAATAATTATAAGTAAAATCACCATTCAATATATTTTATACCATATATATATATTTGTTATTGTGAAAGTTTAGACTGTTTTCGATAAATTTGAACAAACTAAATGTCAGCAGCTCTACTGCGACCTCGGCGACAACAGGCGAAACACTACAGGAAGAACCGGCAAGAAAGCGTCGGCCCCGGCCCCAGAGGAACAAGCAGGCCCCCGCGCGCGTAGCTAGGCCAAAATGGGGTGTGTAGTTGGCCCAGCCCGTGTAATAGATAAATAGACTGGCTAATGACTTGTACGAGTGGGCTGGAAGGAACGGCTTCGGCCGAGGCTGATAGGATAGCGTGTGTGTGGCTAGCTTCCCCCTGTACTCCTCTCTGTCTAATCCTCCATGAACTGAGACTAAATTCGAATCAAGCTAGATCGAGAGAGTGATTGGGTGCTTACAATTGGCATCAGAGCTACCGATCCTGGCGCAGCCAGCGCCGCACCACCACCACAAGACGCGAATTGCGGCCCGCCGCCACCGTGAATTCATGGAGAATTTGTCGCCGGCGACGAAGGCGGTCTATGCGTTCCTCAAGGGCGATTTGGCGGAGTCTCTCGACGCCCACTTCAAGTGTCAGGACGAGGAATCGGCCAAGTCATTGCGCTCCATCGTTGGGGACCTGACGAACCGCATTGACGACCTCAAACTATCGATTGGCGTCAACCTCGACGAGCTCCGTGCGAGAATGGAGCGCCTGTCTGCGGCTGTGCCTCCGAATTTGAGCGGCAGTGGAGAAGCAGGACCAGAATGCAGCCTTCGGCCCCAAGCAGCCGTGGAAAGGATCACACCCCATACATACCCCCTCCAGCCAGAGGTACATGATTTGACTACAGCCCTGCAATTGGCCAATGTTCTGCTGAATTTCACCGAGAGGGTTCTGATTCCTATGCTTTTGGTCCTCACATCGATCTTCCCCGTTTCGATGGCACCAATCCGAGGCTGTGGCAAACGAGATGTGAAGACTACTTCGGCATGTGCGGCACTCCACGATCACGCTGGGTGTAGTTCACTTCAACAATGTTCGAAGGCCCAGCGGCAAGATGGTTGGAATCAGTACAGCGCAGAGTTCCGAACGCCTCGTGGGAAGAATTCTGCAGGTTGCTTCAGTGCCGTTTTGGGTGTAGCCAACACCAAGCTTTGGTACGCAAGTTCCACAACATCAATCAGACATGCTCAGTGGAAGAGTATGTAGAGCAGTTCGCTGAACTCTATGATCAGTTGTCAGCTTATGAATCAGTCCCAGAATCAGTACACTATGTTACCAGATTCATAGATGGGCTGCAGCCGGTTGTCAGAGTTATGGTGGCTCTGCAACAACCACATGACCTCGATGCTGCTTACGAGCTGGCACTTCTACATGAGTCCATGACGAATTCCATTCCCCAAACCGGTTCATCTGCTGGAAGTCAACCATTCTCACCCACAGGTACAACAACAAAAACCACACAGTTTGGCAAGTCTGTTGGGGACAAACACAACAGTGTGGACAACACAGACCAGCAACAGGAGAAGACAAGTGGAGTGCTCTGAGAGCTTACTGACGAGCCAAAGGCTTATGCTTCATGTGTGGTGACAAATGGAGCCGAGATCATCAGTGCAAACAAACAGTATCGCTACATGTGGTATAGGAGATGGTCGAATTTTTTCAGTGTACTGCAACTGAAGGTTCAGTTGCTGATGGCGAAGAGGAAATCGATCTCATGGCGATATCTGAAACTGCAGAAGGTAAAACTGCTCATAGCAAGGCATTTCAGTTGGTGGTACAGCTCCAAGGGCAAGAGAAGACGTCTTAGTGGACTCGGAAAGCACCCACTCCTTTGTGGACACCACAACAGCAACTGTACTGTCAGGAATTCGGAACTGTGCTCCAATGAGAGTCAAGGTAGCTAATGGCGGTATCATGAGCTATTGTAGTATCATACCCATGTGTCAGTGGACTACACAAGGATTTCAGTTCGAGCATGATCTCATGATTCTTCCTCTGAGCTATTACGATGGGATATTGGGCTTAGACTGGTTGGCAAAACATAGCCCAATGACTGTAGATTGGAATCAACAGTGGATGTCTTTTCCCCATCAGGGTACTACAGTTACCCTACAAGGTGTTGTGCCTGTGGAGTTTGCTTATACAATCATTGAGCTGTCTATTGTGACTGAAGAGAATGCTCCAACCATACTGCCAGAGATCCAAGAACTTGTTGATCAATATAAGGATGTTTTTGCTGTGCCAGTGGGTTTGCCTCCTGAACAATCTTGTGATCACTCCATCTCACTTATATCTGGAGCTAGGCCTTTCTCCATCAGACCCTACAGATTAGCTCCTGAATTAAAAGATGAAGTTGAAAAACAGATCCAGGAAATGCTTGATTCAGGTGTTATCAGAAGGAGCAACAACCCATTTTCTTCTCCCATTCTGTTTGTTAAGAAGAAGGATCACACTTGGTGCCTAGTGGTGGATTACAGACATCTAAATGCACTGACAATAAAGGGAAATTTTCCCATGCCAGTAATTGATGAACTGTTAGATGAATTGCATGGAGCATAATGGTTTACCAGACTTGATCTTCGAGCTGGTTATCATCAAATTAGGCTTGCACCTGAAGAAGAATACAAAACATCATTCTAAACACATCATGGGCACTTTGAGTTTCTGGTTATGGGATTCGGCTTGACAGGAGGGCCAAATACCTTTCAAGGGGCTATGAACACATCTATGTCACAAAAACCCAAAATGCTCAAACACTTTGTGCTTGTGTTCTTTGATGATATTCTCATTTTCAGCCGAACACTGGAACAACATTTGCAGCATTTCAAGGAGGTGTTGCAAGTATTGCAGAAGGACAGATGGTATGTTAAGATGTCTAAGTGTGAATTTGCTTCACAAAAGCTGCTTTACTTGGGTCATATCATTAGCAAAGATGGGGTTTCCACTGATCTTCCAAGATATCCACCATTGAACAATGGCCAGTGCCTGAATCAGTAAAAGAGGTTAGAAGCTTCCTAGGCTTGGCTGGTTACTACAGGAAGTTCATTCGTCACTACGGCATTATTGCCAAGCCACTGACCAATCTCTTGCGCAAGGGTACAATCTTCCTGTGGACTAGGATTAAACAGACAGCCTTTCAAACCCTTAAAACCGCTTTGGTTACTGCACCTGTTCTGGCGCTACCCAATTTCCAGAAGCCTTTCATCATTGAGACAGATGCCAGTGGTTGTGGAATTGGAGCTGTGCTGATGCAAGAAGGGCATCCCTAAGCATTTGTCAGCAAGGCATTGGGCCCTAGGAATCAGACTCTATCTGTTTACGAGAAGGAGTTCCTAGCAATACTATTAGCAGTGGAGCAATGGAGTTCTTATCTGCAACTTAAAGAATTCACAATTGTGACTGATCAAAGGGCTCTGGTTAACCTGACTGAACAGAGGTTACATACAGCATGGCAGCAAAAAGCTCTCACCAAGTTACTTGGGTTGGACTACAAGATTGTTTACAGGAAAGACACTGATAACAGAGCTGCTGATGCTCTTTCTCGACGTCCTCACCCAGTGTCTGATTGTTACACCATTTCTTCAGTCTAGCCAGCTTGGTTGCAAGAGATCATTGATAGTTACTCTTCTAACCCAGGGACTGTCGCAATCCTACAAAAACCTTCAATCGATCCAGGAGTTGTAAACAACTAAACATTGCATGGTGGTCTGCTGAGATACAAGAAAAGAATATGGGTTGGTTCTGATACTCGGTTGCAGCAAAAGATCATTTCCAATTTACATGCTAGTTCTGCTGGCAGTCATTCGGGATTCCCAGTTACTTATCGAAGGATTTCTCAGTTATTTCATTGGAAGAACATGAAACAAATGATCAAAACAGCAGTGCAACAGTGTGAGATCTGTCAGCTTGCTAAACCAGAGCGTGTTCCATATCCAGGGCTCTTGCAACCCCTGCCAATACCATCTCAGCCATGGGAACTCATGACGCTGGATTTCATTGAAGGGCTTCCCACTTCTCGCCAATATAATTGCATATTGGTGGTCATTGACAAGCTGACAAAGTATGGACATTTCATTCCCTTGAAACATCCTTACATTGCTAGCACCGTGGCTGAGGCGTTCTTGGACCGTGTTTACCGTCTCCATGGTCTGCCTGTGTCATTGGTTTCTGATCAAGATCCGATTTTCACCAGTTTGTTTTGGAAGGAACTATGCAACAGGACGGGGATCAAACTCAGAATGAGCGCCAGACAGCACCCACAAACAGACGGGTAAACTGAACGCGTCAATCAGCAAGTGGAGGGATATCTGCGTTGCTTTATTAGCGCCCATTTGCATCGCTGGTCTCAGTGGCTGCTCCTCTGTGAACTCTGGTACAATACAAACTGGCATTCATGCACGAGGCGATCGCCGTTTGAAGTTGTCTACGGACATCCTCCCCGTTTCTTTGGTATTTCACCTGTGGATGCTATTGCTAACTCTAATATTCATCAGTGGCTTGCGGATCGTTAGGTGGTGATGGAATCAGTCCGGCAACAATCCTTGCGTGCCTAGCAGCGTATGAAAGCGTAGACTGACAAAAATCACAGTGAACGACAGTTTGAAGTGGGAGATTCTGTTTTCCTGAAGATGCAACCTTATATTCAATCTTCCATAGCTCCTCGGGCAAATCATAAATTGTCTTTCAAGTATTTTGGACCCTTCAAAATCACAGCTCGAATTGGTGCAGTGGCATACAAATTGGCTCTACCAGATCACTGCCGAGTGCATCCTGTCTTCCATGTGTCACTCCTCAAGAAGCACTTACAGGCTGATCAGCAGGTACTTCCAATGCTTCCTACTGCTGACATTCAGTTGCAGGTGTCATCACGCATTCTTGAACGCCGTCTCGTTCAGCGGGGGGACAAGTCCATTGCTCAAGTATTAGTGAAGTGGAGCCATTCGCCAGAGTCTATTGCTACTTGGGAGGACCAGGAGTTGCTCAAGCAAACATTTCCTCACGCACCGGCTTGGGGGCAAGCCGCTTCTCTTCCCGGGGAGATTGTTAGCAGCTCTACTGCGACCTCGGCGACAACAGGCAAAACTCTACAGGAAGAACCGGCAAGCAAGCGTTGGGCCCGGCCCCAGAGGAACAAGCAGGCCTCCCCTCGCGAAGCTGGGCCAGAATGGGGTGTGTAGTTGGACCAGCCGGTGTAATAGATAAATAGACTGACTAACGACTTGTACGAGTGACACGTCTCCAACGTATCTACTTCTCCAAACACTTTTGCCCTTGTTTTGGACTCTAACTTGCATGATTTGAATGAAACTAACCCGGACTGATGCTGTTTTCAGCAGAACTGCCATGGTGTTGTTTATTGTGCAGAAAACAAAAGTTCTCGGAATGACCTCAAAGTCCACGGAGATAACTTTTGGAAACTATAAAAACTACTGGCGAAAGAATCAAGGTCAGGGGGCCCACACCCTGTCCACGAGGGTGGGGGGCGCGCCTCCTCCCCCTGGGCGCGCCCTCTGTCTCGTGGGCCCCCTGATGCTCCACCGACCTCAACTCCAACGCTATATATTCCGTTTTACGGAGGAAAAAATCAGAGAGAAAGTTTCATCGCGTTTTACGATATGGAGCCGCCGCCAAGCCCTAATATCTCTCGGGAGGGCTGATCTGGAGTCCGTTCGGGGCTCCGGAGAGGGGGATTCGTCACTGTCGTCATCATCAACCATCCTCCATCACCAATTTCTTGATGCTCACCGTCGTGCGTGAGTAATTCCATCGTAGGCTTGCTGGACAGTGATGGGTTGGATGAGATTTACCATATAATCAAGTTAGTTTTGTTAAGGTTTGATCCCTAGTATCCACAATGTTCTGAGATTGATGTTGCTATGACTTTGCTATGCTTAATGCTTGTCACTAGGGCCCGAGTGCCATGATTTCAGATCCGAACCTATTATGTTTTCATGAATATATGTGAGTTCTTGATCCTATCTTGCAAGTCTATAGTCACCTATTATGTGTTATGATCCGACAACCCCGAAGTGACAATAATCGGGATACTTCTCGGTGATGACCATAGTTTGAGGAGTTCATGTATTCACTATGTGTTAATGCTTTGGTCCGGTACTCTATTAAAAGGAGGCCTTAATATCCCTTAGTTTCCATTAGGACCCCGCTGCCACGGGAGGGTAGGACAAAAGATGTCATGCAAGTTCTTTTCCATAAGCACGTATGACTATATTCGGAATACATGCCTACATTACATTGATGAACTGGAGCTAGTTCTGTGTCACCCTAGGTTATAACTATTACATGAGGAATCACATCCGACATAATTATCCATCACTCATCCAATGCCTACGAGCTTTTCACATATTGTGCTTTGCTTATTTACTTTTCCGTTGCTACTGTTACAATTACTACAAAACTGCTATCTTTACTTTTGCCACTGTTACCATTACTATCATACTACTTTGCTACTAAATACTTTGTTGCAGATACTAAGTTATCCAGGTGTGGTTGAATTGACAACTCAACTGCTAATACTTAAGAATATTCTTTGGCTGCCCTTGTGTCGAATCAATAAATTTGGGTTGAATACTCTACCCTCGAAAACTGTTGCGATCCCCTATACTTGTGGGTTATCAAGACTATTTTCTGGCGCCGTTGCCGGGGAGCATAGCTCTATTCTTTGAGTCACTTGGGATTTGTATCTGCTGATCACTATGAGGAACTTGAAAGACGAAAGAACTAAGATTTTTCCCTCAACTACGAGGGGAGGTAAGGAACTGCCATCTAGATCTGCACTAGGTTCTCCCTCTGTTTTGAGTAAGCTTGCGACACCTAAACCTGCTACTGCTATGAATTTTGATATGTCGCATGTTATTGATGATGCCACTTCTGCTATGCATGATTGATAACCCACAAGTGTAGGGGATCGCAACAACTTTCGAGGGTAAAGTATTCAACCCAAATTTATTGATTCGACACAAGGGGAGCCAAAGAATATTCTTGAGTATTAGCAGTTGAGTTGTCAATTCAACCACACCTGGATAACTTAGTATCTACAGCAAAGTGTTTAGTAGCAAAAGTGGTTTGATAATAAAGGTAACGGTAGCAAAAGTAAAGATAAATGTTTTTGGGTTTTTGTAGTAGTTGTAACAGTAGCAACGGAAAAGTAAATAAGCGAAGAACAGTATGTGAAAAGCTCGTAGGCAATGGATCAGTGATGGATAATTATGCCGGATGCGATTCCTCAGGTAATAGCTATAACATAGGGTGACACAGAACTAGCTCCAATTCATCAATGTAATGTAGGCATGTATTCCGTAAATAGTCATACGTGCTTACGGAAAAGAACTTGCATGACATCTTTTGTCCTACCCTCCCGTGGCAGCGGGGTCCTAACGGAAACTAAGGGATATTAAGGCCTCCTTTTGATAGAGAACCGGAACAAAGTATTAGCACATAGTGAATACATGAACTCCTCAAACTACGGTCATCACCGAGAAGTATCCCGATTATTGTCACTTCGGGGTTGGCGGATCATAACACATAATAGATGACTATAGACTTGCAAGATAGGATCAAGAACACACATATATTCATGAAAACATAACAGGTTCAGATCTGAAATCATGGCACTCGGGCCCTAGTGACAAGCATTAAGCATAGCAAAGTCATAGCAACATCAATCTCAGAACATAGTAGATACTAGGAATCAAACCCTAACAAAACTAACTTGATTACATGGTAAATCTCATCCAACCCATCACCATCCAGCAAGCCTATGATGGAATTACTCACGCACGGCGGCGAGCATCATGAAATTGGTGATGGAGGATGGTTGATGATGATGACGGCGATGAATCCCCCTCTCCGGAGCCCCGAACGGACTCCAAATCAGCCCTCCCGAGAGAGATTAGGGCTTGGCGGCGGCTCCGTGTCGTAAAACACGATGAAACTTTCTCTCTGATTTTTTTCTCCCTGAATGTGAATATATTGAGTTGGAGTTGAGGTCGGTGGAGGTCCAGGGGGCCCACGAGATAGGAGGGCGCGCCTTGGGGGGGAGGCGCCCCCTGTCTCATGGACAGCCTGTGGGCCCCCTGCTTCTTTCGCCAAAAATTCTTATTAATTCCAAAAAGTGCCTCCGTGGATTTTCAGGACATTCCGAGAACTTTTCTTTTCTACACATAAAACAACATCATGGTAGTTCTGCTGAAAACAGCGTCAGTCCGGGTTAGTTTCATTCAAATCATGCAAGTTAAAGTCCAAAACAAGGGCAAAAGTGTTTGGAAAAGTAGATACGTTGGAGACGTATCAATGATACTTATGATGAAACTACTTCTCTGCTTGATACTACTTTGCCATTAGGTGAATTGCTTGATGAACAACTTGCTAGGGTTAGAGAGAATGAAATTATAGATGATGAAATTATTTGTGATAGTGATGATGAAGGTTCTCCCCCTAAGTATGAATTTCATGTTGTTCCTGAGGGTTATGTTATGGATAAACAAACCGCTAGAGATCTTTTTGCTTGCAATGATAGATCTGATCTTAAGAAGTTACTAGCTAAACTTAAATAGAAAACTCTGAATGCTAGAATGAAATATGACCCTGCTTTTGCTACTTCACCTATCTTTGTTACTGATAAGGATTATGAATTCTCTGTCGATCCTGAGATAATTACTTTGGTTGAATCTGATCCATTTTATGGCAATGAATCTGAAACTGTTGTGGCACATCTTACCAAGTTAAATGATATAGCCACCCTGTTTAGTAATGATGAGAAGTCTCGCTATTATTATATCCTTAAAATATTCCCATTCTCATTAAAGGGTGATGCTAAAATTTGGTTTAATTCTCTTGATCCTGGTTGTGTGCGTAGTCCCCAGGATATGATTTATTAATTCTCTGCTAAATATTTCCCTGCTCATAAGAAACAAGCTGCCTTGCAGGAAATATATAATTTTGTGCAAATCAAAGAAGAGAGTCTCCCACAAGCTTGGGGGAGGCTTCTCCGATTACTTAATGCTTTGCCTGATCATCCTCTTAAGAAAAATGAAATACTTGATATCTTTTATAATGGACTAACCGATGCTTCTAAGGACCACTTGGATAGTTGTGTTGGTTGTGTTTTCAGGGAAAGAACAGTCGACCAAGCTGAATTGTTATTGAATAATATGTTGACTAATGAAAATAATTGGACTCATCCTGAGCCAATTGAGCCAACTCCTGAGCCAGCTCATGAGCCTATTCCTAAACCAACTCCAAAGAAGAGGGGAGTTCTATTTCTCAGTCCTGAAGATATGCAAGAGGCCAAGAAATCTATGAAAGAAAAAGGTATTAAAGCTGAAGATGTTAAGAATTTACCTCCTATTGAAGAAATAGATGGTCTTAATATACCGCCTATTGAAGAAACACATTGCCTTGATAACCCGACACTGGTAGTAAAGGTAAATTCTCTCTATAGATATGATAAAGTTGAAATCCCGTCTACTAAATTTCATAGCCAATGTTTAGATGAATTTGATGACTTTATGGCTAGACAAGGAAGTTTTAATGCTTATGTTGGTAGAGAATTAAAGAATAATGCTTTCATGATAGGATGCTTGAGTGATTATATGGCTAGAGTTAAATGTGAATTTAAACTCATTAGCAAATATGCTTCTATGGTTACCACTCAAGCTGAACAAGTACTTAAAGCTCAAAGTGATTTGCTCGATGAATTAAATAATAAACATGATTTTGTTGTTAGAGCGGCTACTAGAACTGGTAGAATGACTCAGGAACCTTTGTATCCTGAAGGCCACCCTAAGAGAATCGAGCAAGATTCTCAGAGAAATAATTTAGAGGCACCTAGTTCTTCTAAGAAGAACAAAAAGAAAAATGATAAGACTTTGCATGCTTCTAGTGAACCTGTTATAGACATACCTGAGAATCCCAATGACATTTCTATTTCTGATGCTGAAACACAATCAGGTGATGAACATGAACCTAGTGATAATGTTAATGATAATGTTCATGTTGACGCTCAACCTAGCAATAATAATGATGTAGAGTTTGAACCGGCTGTTGATCTTGATAACCCACAATCAAAGAATCAACGTTATGATAAGAGAGATTTTGTTGCTAGGAAGCACAGTAAAGAAAAAGAACCATGGGTTCAGAAACCCATGCCCTTTCCTCCTAAACCATCCAAGACAAAGGATGATGAGGATTTTGAGCGCTTTGCTGAAATGATTAGACCTATCTTCTTACTTATGCGCTTAACAGATATGCTTATAGTAAATCCTTATTCTAAATATATGAAGGATATCATTACAAATAAAAGAAAGATACCGGAAGCTGAAATTTCCACCATGCTTGCTAATTACACTTTTAAAGGTGGAATACCAAAGAAACTTGGAGATCCAGGAGTACCAACTATACGATGCTCCATTAAAAGAAATTATGTTAAAACTGCTTTATGTGATCTTGGAGCCGGTGTTAGTGTTATGCCTCTCTCTTTATATCATAGACTTGAATTGAATAAGTTGACACCTACTGAAATATCTTTGCAAATGGCTGATAAATCAACTGCTATACCTTTCGGTATTTGTGAGGATGTGCCTGTTGTGGTTTCAAATGTCACTATCTTAACGGACTTTGTTATTCTTGATATTCCCGAGGATGATAGTATGTCGATTATCCTTGGTAGACCCTTTTTGAATACTGCAGGGGCTATTATTGATTGCAACAAAGGTAATGTCACTTTTCATGTAAACGGTAATGAGCATATGGTACACTTTCGGAGGAAACAACCTCAAGTTGATAGTATCAATTATATTGGAAAACTTCCAACTATCATTATTGGAGGTTTTGAATTTCCTCTTCCTACTGTCAAGAAAAAGTATGATATTCTTATTGTTGGGGATGTTCATATCCCTGCTGAGGTAACCTAGCGTTATTCGAAATTTCTCCAGATCCATGTTATTCAGAATGAGTTTGTTAACAAGACTTTATCAACCTTGTTAGTGGATTCCTTTTGATGATCATGAGATGGATGAAACTAGAAGGCACAACCTTCTGTACCCTCTTTTTACTTTCTGTTATTTAGAATAAATGAAGCAAAAATAGTATTGTCTGTCTGTTTTCTGGATTATCCATGCAATAAAAAATATCTCGAAAATAAAAGTACTCCAAATGCCCTGCAAATTTAGTATGATTTTTTATGGAATATTTGAGGATTTTAGGCACTGAGAACATAGCAGGGGGCAATCACCTGGCCACGAGGGTCCAGGGCGCGCCTACTCCCCCTGGGCGCGCCCCCTGCCTCGTGGGCCCACGATGGTCCCCCTCCACTTATTCCTGCACCCACACACTCCATATTCCTCCAAAAAAAATCCCCATCCAGCTCAAGCACGAGTTCTAGCTCATTTTGCTGCGATTTTTGATCTCCTTGCTCAAAGCTCCATTCATAAAACTGCTTTCGGAGATTGTTGCTTGGTATGTGACTCCTCCATTGGTCCAATTAGTTTTTGCTCTAGTGCTTTATTCATTGCAAAATTTTGCTACCTAGGTGACCCTGTTCTTGAGCTTGCATGTCAAATTTATGAGGTCTCAAGTAATTCTAATGCATGATATAGGCTCTAGGCACTTGTGGGAGTAGTTGCTATCAATCTTGTTTACTTTGATTCACTTTTATTTTGAGTTACTAAAAATTTCAGAAATTTTCAGAAAATGATGAGGAGGTTATTAAGGGGATCTTCTAGCCAAGGCTCCAAGGATAAACAAGATAAGGAGAAAGGAAAAGGCCAAGTATAATCTTCCTCGCGTAGCGGAAGTAAGGCCTTGTGAATGGCCATGTGATAATTTCTTGAGAGGAGTCGGGATTTATGAAGACTTTTATTCTTTGGCTGAAAATGCGGGCCTCACCGACTTCCTCCACGACCGGATCGAACAATATCTCTTACTCACCAATACTTTCGTGCAAAACTTTTACTATTATCCTAAGAATTCACCTCCTTCAGTATCTTTTCATTTATATGATGAGGCTAAGGAAATGTCATTACGTAATTTTTGCACGGCTTGTAGAATACCCTTTGAGGGCAGCTTAGATGAACCACATCATAAAGATGTGGATGGTTTTGTTAACACTATTACTGTAGGGGAACCGAAGAAGGGTTCCTATGCAAGAATCACTAGCATACACTTTCCGATTTTACGCTACTTTGCCATATTTGCTAGTCGATGTGCTTAATTGGTCATGGAAATAGTGGAAACTTCAGTGTTCCTGATATTATTATTCTGCTCCATGCCTTATTTGGTGATAACACTTTTAGTATGGGTGTCGTTATTGCTAAACGGTTAAGCCTAAACTGTACAAAAGGCCCCATCTTTGGAGGTATCTATGCTGCACGCCTTGCTAAACATTTCGAGATACCTATTAAGCATGATGAGAAAGACGAGACACTGCTGCCTCTTACCTTTTTAGATTATAGGAGCATGGTAGCGCATGAGTTCATTGTTGACAACGATGATAAGATGCTTCTGTATAACCTGAGATTTAATAAGAAACACAATGAAATTATTACCTTGCCTGCACCTTCTTTGTTTGATTTAACTGCAGGCCATTACCTCATTTTGCTGAAGGCCGTTTACGCGCACCGAGGCCAAACTCAGCACCAGAGCCTAAGCCGGAACCACCACTGGACCCTTATCGTACATCTTGTTATCAGTGGGATCCGGAGGAGATCGCCAGCCAGTGGTATCCAGATGACACTCCTCAGTACACCGGGGAGAGTAGCCGGGATCCTTGGGCATAGACCAACTTAGGCTAAACATTAGCACCAAAGCCTGAGCCGGAACCACCACTGGACCCTTATCGTACATCCTGTTATCAGTGGGATCCGGAGGAGATCGTCAGCCAGTGGTATCCAGATGACACTCCTCAGTACACCGGGGAGAGTAGCCGAGATCCTTGGGCATAGACCAACTTAGGCCAAAAGGCTAAACTTGGGGGAGTACGTATTTCACACCGACTTTACATTCATGTTCACACACTATTCTAATTGTCGGTGCTCATACTCTTTTATTGTATTATCCATGCTAGTTTAATTTATTTTTCTAGCTTTCTTCTTATGTGTTTGATAAACCTTAAAAAAACCAAAAAAATTAGTTAGTCTAATTCCCATGCTTGTCGTTGTAATTAAAATGAAAACCTAAAAAAAATTTATCATTCTTCTTTTGCTTGTTGGGAGCTTTCCCGTGTAAATAGTTTTATTTCTTTCCTTTGGGGGTCAAGAGTAGAAGACCATAATGAAAATGTTTGGTGGCTCTAATATGCATGACTGTTGATTTAACTTAGAGCCCATATTACTTTGTCTTTTCTCTTGAGTTGAATGCTTGCAGATTCCAGCGTAGTCCAATGCACGTGCACTATTATTATTATACACACCGTTCGGTCGTGCAAGTGAAAGGCAATAATGACGATATATGATGGACTAATTGAGATGAGAGAAGCTGGTATGAACTCGACCTCTTTTGTTTTTGTAAATATGATGAGTTCATCGTTCTTGATTCAGCTTATTATGAATAAACATGTTTGCAATGACAATTAGAGATTATAGTTGCTTATACCATGCTTAATTAGCTAGGAGCTTATAATGGTTTACCCTGCATGCCAACATGCGATTAAAATGGTTGTGATGTGGTATGATAGGATGGTATCCTCCTTTGAATGATTTGAGTGACTTGATTTGGCACACGTTCACGCATGTAGTTGAAACAAATCAACATAGCCTTCACGATATTTATGATCATGGTGGATTATATCCTACACATGCTTGCACTCGGTGTTGATTAATTTTAATGCATGTTCATGACTGTTGTCGCTCTCTCAGTTGGTCGATTCCCAGTCTTTTGCTAGCCTTCACCTGTACTAAGCGGGAATACCGCTTGTGCATCCAAACTCCATAAACCCCAAAGTTATTCCATATGAGTCCACCATACCTTCCTATATGCGGTATTTACCTGCCATTCCAAGTAATTTGTATGTGTCAGACTCCAAACCTTCAAATGAAATTCTGTTTTGTATGCTCGAGCAGCTCATGTTTCAACTAGGGTTGTCTGTATCTTCCATGCTAGGTGGGTTATTCTCAAGAGGAGTGGACTCCGCTCCTCATTCATGAGAAAATGGCTGGTAACCGGGATGCCCAGTCCCATGATCAAAGATATCAAAGCAAATCGAAATAATTAAACAAAACTCCCCCAGGGCTGTTGCTAGTTGGAGGCACTCGTTGTTTCGAGCAAGCCATGGATTGTTGTTTGTTGGTGGTGGAGGAGTATAAACTTTACCATTCTATTTGGGAACCGCCTATAATGTATGTAGCATGGAAGATATCGAGATATCATAGTTGTTGCGTTGACAGTGAAAGTATACCACTCAAAATTTTATTCATCTCTATTTTAAAATTGAGCTCTGACACCTCTACAAATCCCTGCTTCCCTCTGCGAAGGGCCTATCTATTTACTTTTATGTTGAGTCATGACCCTCTTATTAAAGAGCACCTGCTGGAGAGCACACTGTCATTTGCATTCATTACTATTAGTTTATATTGAGTATGACTTGACTGGATCTCTTTTACCATGAATTACAATGTTTAGTCAGTCCTTGATCTTTAAAGGTGTTCTGCATTTATGTTTTGCGGTCTCAGAAAGGGCTAGCGAGATACCATCTTGTTATATCATATTATGATTGTTTTGAGAAAGTGTTGTCATCCGAGATTTATTATTATTGCTCGCTAGTTGATTATGCCATTGATATGAGTAAACATGAGACCTAAGTATTATTGTGATTATGGTTAGTTCGTAATCTTTGCTGAAAACTTGAATGCTGGCTTTACATATTTACAACAAGAAGAGCAAACAAAGTTTGTAAAAGTTTTTCTTTATCACTTTCAGTTTATCAACTGAATTGCTTGAGGACAAACAAAGGTTTAAGCTTGGGGGAGTTGATACGTCTCCAACGTATCTACTTTTCCAAACACTTTTGCCCTTGTTTTGGCTCTAACTTGCATGATTTGAATAAAACTAACCCAGACTGACTCTGCTTTCAGCAGAACTGCCATGGTGTTGTTTATTGTGCAGAAAACAAAAGCTCTCGGAATGACCTGAAAATCCACGGAGATAACTTTTGGAAAATATAAAAATACTGGCAAAAGAATCAAGGCCAGGGGCCCACACCCTGTCCACGAGGGTGGGGGGGCACGCCCCTCTGTCTCGTGGGCCCCCTGATGCTCCACTGACCTCAACTCCAACTCTATATATTCCGTTTTGCGGAGGAAAAAATCAGAGAGAAAGTTTCATCGCGTTTTACGATATGGAGCCGCTGCGAAGCCCTAATTCTCTCGGGAGGGCTGATCTGGAGTCCGTTCAGTGCTCCGGAGAGGGGGATTCGTCGCCGTCGTCATCATCAACCATCCTCCATCACCAATTTCATGATGGGTTGGATGATATTTACCATGTAATCAAGTTAGTTTTATGAGGGTTTGCTCCCTAGTATCCACTATGTTCTAAGATTGATGTTGCTATGACTTTGCTATGCTTAATGCTGGTCACTAGGGCCGAGTGCCGTGATTTCAGATTTGAACCTGTTATGTTTTCATGAATATATGTGAGTTCTTGATCCTATCTTGCAAGTCTATAGTCACCTATTATGTGTTATGATCCGACAACCCCAAAGTGACAATAATCGGGATACTTCTCGGTGATGACCGTAGTTTGAGGAGTTCATGTATTCACTATGTGTTAATGCTTTGGTTCGGTACTCTATTAAAAGGAGGCCTTAATATCCCTTAGTTTCCATTAGGACCCCGCTGCCACGGGAGGGTAGGACAAAAGATGTCATGCAAGTTCTTTTCCATAAACACATATGACTATATTCGGAATACATGCCTACATTACATTGATGAACTGGAGCTAGTTCTGTGTCACCGTAGGTTATAACCATTACATGAGGAATCGCATCCGACATAATTATCCATCACTGATCCAATGCCTACGAGCTTTTCACATATTGTGCTTTGCTTATTTACTTTTCCGTTGCTACTGTTATAATTACTACAAAACTGCTATCTTTACTTTTGCCACTGTTACTATTACTATCATACTACTTTGCTACTAAATACTTTGCTGCAGATACTAAGTTATTCAGGTGTGGTTGAATTGACAACTCTACTGCTAATACTTGAGAATATTCTTTGGCTCCCCTTGTGTCGAATTAATAAATTTGGGTTGAATACTGTAACCTCGAAAACTGTTGCAATCCCCTATACTTATGGGTTATCAACGAGTGGGCTGGAAGGAACGGCTTCGGTCGAGGCTGATAGGATAGCATGTGTATGTGGCTAGCTTCCCCCTGTACTCCTCTCTGTCTAATCCTCCATGAACTGAGACTAAATACGAATCAAGCTAGATTGAGAGAGTGATTGGGTGCTTACACTAAAGTTTGACTTAGGTCAAAGCTAATGTGCAGAGTAAATAAGAACGAAGGACACACAGTTACTCCCTCTGTAAAGAAATATAATAAGAGCATTTTACATCACTAAACAGAGGAAGTACATGAAATCAGCGAAACAGTATAGGAAAGAATTCTCGCAAAAAAGAAAAACAGCATAGGAAAGAAACCACCGCTACTAGGCTTGGCCCCGGGCGAGTCTCGGGGGCCGGGCTGCTGCTACGCACTTACGTCTACGAGTTTGTCTAAAGAAAAACCTTACGTGAGTTCGGATTGGACTTTTTTTTTTGCGGGTAGTTCGGATTGGACTCCTATAAGCAGCCATGCTTCTGCCTTCTGGTGTGTATAAAGATCTCGCCAAGGACCCAGAAAATATCATCAGCAGCCGGCAGAATAGCTGTTTCTCTTTCCGACAACATAGCATCCAAATAGTTCTCGAGGATCCATTAATTAGGAGACTATTAGCAGCGGCAATGGATAGGAACCGAGAACACAGGTATGATGGTCCAGCCGTTTGATTGAGACAATCTTCGTTATATTTTTTCACGGATTAACTTGATTTTTTTCACTAGAAGTAGAAACATTGGTTAATTTCACGAGTCATGGTACTCTTTTTCTTCGTTGTATGTTGATCATTATCTTATTATACTATTACTGTAACTTAACCCATCGTGTATGTTTTTTACATTGGGCAGCAAAAGCCATCCGAGCAAAAAAATAAAGTTGTCAAGAAAAAGTTTTAGACTTTGTCGCGGTGATGAGTATGGTACTTTCTCTTTTGGTGACCGCAGTCTTATGCTCAAGACCACATCATTGTACCGTGAAAAATACAACCACACGTATCTTGGATTAGCACTTGCCAACTACTCCCTCCATCCCAAAATACTTGTCGGAGAAATGGATAAAAATAGATGTATCTAAAACTAAGATACGTCTAGATACATCCATTCCTTCGACAAGTATTTCCGGACGGAGGGAGTACAATGAACTCGTGAGGAGAGGCATGCTCACATGGGAAGCTTACAAAGAACACCATCTCGCCATCGACAGCTCGTTGCAAATTATTAGGGATAGCATCCAAAAATACAAAGAACGTCGCTTGCAGGCGGGGATGTTTTACTTGGTGCCGTGTATAGAAGAAGAAGGGCTGGAAACCCGTACACACTTGTACCACATGCCTCTCCGGGAAGCTCTACGGAAACAGCGCCAGGAAATAAAAAAAGAAAACAACTATTGAATGCATCCGACAATTCCAAGGAATATTCAAACATCCTGGGCTCCATGCTGAGACCGTCTGTGAAAATGCTGCTCATGTATACCTTATCTTCCATTGTATTAGGATGTGTGATAATGTGTTTTTGAAAGGTCATCAATTGTGCCAGATGTTAACCTTTGTGACTGATATTACTCTCTTTTTTTGAAAATTTCTCAATTTGAACCCCCATTGATGCACTTTGGTGCCACATTCTACTCCCAACTGAAATTTTTCCAAATTGTGTGCTTAGTTGGCATGCAATGAAGTTTATTTCTGCAAAAATAAATAAATGAATCAATGTAAGTTGTTTTGCGCTACAGACTGAGAACAAGCCATAGCAGTGAAATCATAAGAATCAATATGAGATTCCACTACCAGGAAAATCTGAGAGAGAAAAATGACCCAGTTAATGAGCATTGAACAGTGCATGAACTACTAAGCAAAGAGTATTGAAAAGGAGCATTCGCATCGAATGCCTCGTGCAAAATGAAGTTTACATGTTTAGAATGGCCCAAGAAATCAACCCCTTAGATCAAGTTAAACCGTTTTTTGTATCATCGGCCTTGGAAAAAAATACAAATGCTGAAAATATGATAGAGGGAAACTTCTGATCTATTGATGAACTGTCAAGGTAGTACAAAAAAATAGAAGTAAAAAAATTATATTGAGGTTCGTAAACCACCTAACAACGACTACAAACACTGGAGCGAGCCGAAGGCCCACCGCCATCATCGCCCCTCCAAACACTGGAGCCGAAGGCCCGACTAAAAACACTGGAGCGAGCGAGCCGATAGTCGGAAAGTCATCGTGCTAAGGCCCCAGAGGACCAGCGCACCAGGACAGCATCCATTGCCGATGAAGAGAAGTGTAGATCAAAAGGATCCAACCTACACTCGAACATAGACGAGTGAAACCGAATCCAAGAGCAGATCCACTGAAGACAAATGCCGACCGAATCCCGTGAGATCCAACGGAGACAAACCTCCATAGACCCTCTAAAAACACTAGAAGCGCCAACCGGATGGGGGCTAGACGGGGAGAACCTTATTCCATCTTCAGAAAGCCGACACCGCCTCGCCTTCATGAGCAGAACACAAACCCTATGAAAATGTAGTTTTTTTCTTCTAAAAATGAAGCCCTCGCGCCGGCAAGGAACGGGATCCACCGCGCCTCGCCCTGAGGCCATAGGAGACGAGGCAAGACGGAGGCGGTGAAAAGCCTAGCATTGGGTGTCCTTGTTGTTGGTATTGATCTAAGGCCCAACGGGCTGAACAGAAAAAGAAGAAGGATAAGCTAACGTGAGGGAAGGGGGTAACGAACCAACGTTCGAACCCCTTGATCCCAACTCATGCGCCCTGATCGGGGGCACCCTAACAAACAAGTGGTTTTGGTCCCCCGTCGCCAGCGCACACATAAAAGGATGGGGAGCAGCCGGCACCTACGTCAGACGAGTTCTCGTAAGGTTTACTCCTGCTCCCCACATCCCAAAATCCTAACCGATCTGGGGGAGCGCTGCACGACGGGAAGATCATCTCCTATCACTGCCCCTGTTCCAGGGCAGTGCCGGTGGCGCCCAGAGGGACGCCGCTACCCGCTGCGAACATCTGCCCCAAGCCTGCATCACGCCTGCATCGAGCAGGCACGGGACTTCGCATCGCCTACACCAATGGCTTCTTCCATTGGTGGTAAGATCACTCAACCCCTCTCTGTTCATATGCAATTAGGTGATCTAATGCCTGGCTTACGATCTGTTAAGTGATCCTACTGGATTAAGTCTAACAATGGTATCTTGAGCATGGTTAAGCCTAGATTATATCCCTAAGATGATCTCTTTAAGTCTGATGATCATGATTACGTACCGACGATTAAGGTTTAAGAATGATGGTTCATGATTAAAGCTAGCCCTCCGTCTCGGTTAGTCTCTAGGGTTAAGAGGTTTCGGTTAATGTCTAAATTGCTACTGGATAAGTGCTAGTCAAAGATCCATGTTCTGTTTAATCAGCTATGCCACGCTTCCGCATCAAGTTTATGTTTGTTAGCACTAATAAAGCCATGTTAAACAATTAGGAGGGGAATCTATGGTTAAGTGGAATCACAAAAAGAAATTCCCCAATTTCGTCCGAGGTAGAATACCTAGAACTTTTTCCCCAAATTTGTTGAAACCCAACAAATCCTCAAATCAGAGGCAGAATGTTGTAATTAAGAGCAAAAATGGATCTGAGGAATCACCTAGATGACACCGGCCTTCTGTGTTCGCGCGGTCGCCACCGTTTCGCGCACGCCATGGCCGGGACGCCGCCGCCCTTCGGGGTGGCGCGCGGAATGAAGCAGCAGCCGCCGCTGCTGCGCTCACGCACGCGCGCGTCGCCTGGCCTCCGCGCCTTGGACGTCGCCGTCGCCGTCGAACGCTAGCGCCGGCAGCAACCGGTGAAATGACGGTGGGATACTCCTGTACGTTGTACGAGCCGCCATGCGCGTGACGCTGGAGCTACGCTCGCCGGAGGAGCGTGCGGGACTCGGTCCGTTGCACGTTGCTCCAGCGAGGCTAGCCACCGCGCCGCCATGGGCCAGCGAGCCTCGAAGCCGCCGCTCGGTCGCCGCTCCTCTGGAGAGAGCGAGTGAATCGGGAGTGGACGGGGAAATGAGGCTAGGGTTTGACCCAGTGGCAGTTTTGCTCCACTCCGGAGCGATTGGAGCCATCGGCTCGATCCGATGGACGAAACCGATGTGCTGCTCTGGGTGGGCCTTCGGCCGCCTAAACGGGCCGTTTTCGCGGCTGGGCTTCGGCCCAAGTTGTCTTAGCCCGTAGAAAACGTGTATTTTTTAATGTTTTTCTGTTTGCTGGCCTAAAAGTAAAGTTTCTGTGCGTTTTCTGTTTTATTCAGTGCATTTTACGTATTATGATTATCCACAAATGTTCTGCACTGTTATAAATATATAAAAATGCCAAAAAAATGATGCTGAAAACTATGTTTTAGTTTTCTGAATAGAATGGAACCAACGAGAAATTTTATTTAGAAAACTTTTATGAATTAATGTTTGTGTCATTTTATGGAAAATTGATGTTCATCCCATGGTAATATCAATAAATGGTGAATTATTAATGTTGGAAAATTGATATTACACGTGAGATTAATGTGATCATTTTTGTAATACAAACCAACATTGTTTTACATTTTTTGAATCACTCCGTTAATTCCTCATTATTTTCTGCCCAACGGTGATATAATTTGGAGTTAATTTTGCATGAAAATTGATCAAACCAACATAGGTTAATTTTTGTGCAATTTAATTTTATGACGATGTTCTTTTCCTTTGCTTATGATATTTTGAAATCATGACAGCTTCCGGTCCTCGTGGTCTCGAGAATATCGAACCACTCACGGGAAACAACTTCCAAACTTGGAAGGACTCGTTGCTTTTTACATTTGGGTTGGCATGAGGTTGACCTTGCACTATTGGAAAGTAAATCAGTGGAACCTAAAAAGGATGCCACTGGGTATGCTGAGCTTAAGAAAGCCTACGACACTAAAGTTGAGAAGTGGGAGAGGTCCAATAGAATGGCACTCCTAATTATGAACTTCTTCATCTCCACTGAGATTAAAGGGGCTATTGCCCCTAATGAAAGTGCTGCCGAATATTTGAAATCGGTGGAAGAACAATTTAAAGGCTCAGAGAAAGTGTATGCGGATGAGCTTTTACACAAGCTGCTTGCAAAATATGAAGGAAATGGAAATGTGAGGGAGCACATTTTGAGCATGAGCAATGCCGCGGCAAAGCTTAAAACCATGAAGTGTGAATTAAGAGAAGAGCTTCTTGTGCTCCTAGTTTTTGGGTCACTACCCTCACAGTTCAATCCATTCAAGATAAACTATAAATCTCTTGAAATCAAATGGAAACTACTTGAATTCATTGCACATTGCGTTCAGGAGGAAGAGAGAATTAAGAGTGAACAGAAAGATCAAGCATTCCATGTTAGTTCTGGGAAAAGGAAGCATGAGAACCGTTCTCATAAGAATAATGTGCCCAACAAAAAGCAGTTTTTCAAAAAGAATCCTCAAAAGCCTAAGCAATGCAACAAGGCAAGTTGTTCACGTTCCGCTCCTCCAACGGCTATTCCAGTTAATCTTACAAATGCCGCTGGAGAAAGACTTTGCAATTTTTGCAAGCTGCCAAATCATGTTAAGGCGGATTGTCCAGGTTTTCTTAAGTGGCTGAATAAAAGGGGTAAGGATGAGATCACTCTTGTAGATGAATCTCTATATGTTGATTTTTCTGAATCTACATGTGTCACGCCCAATATGCGACCCTATCCAAAAGGAACTCGAAGGTCCCACCAAGGATATACCCGCATATTGAAGCGCTTTTGCAAGGTGGATATCATTACATCAACATTACATAATAGATGGGGATACATACAAGAGGCATACAATGCCACACGAATACAACATCACAATACATAAGAGCATCATCCGACTACGGATGAAACACAAACAGAAACTCAAACGACATCCACCCTGCTAGCCCAGGCTACCGACCTAGAACCTATCCGTGATCAAAGAAGAAGCAGAAGAAGAACTCCAAACAAGCAAGCATCGCTCTCGCGTCATGAACATCGCATAAACCTGTACCTGCAACTGGTGTTGTAGTAATCTGTGAGCCACGAGGACTCAGCAATCCCATTACCATGGGTATCAAGACTAGCAAAGCTTAATAGGAAAGGAAGGGGTAAAGTGGTGAGGTTGCAGCAGCGACTAAGCAGGATATGGTGGCTAACATACGCAAATAAGAGCGAGAAGAGAGCAAGCGGAATGGTCGTGAAGCTAGCAGTGATCAAGAAGTGATCCTGAACTCCTACTTACGTCAAACATAACCCAAAACTGTGTTCACTTCCCGGACTCCGCCGAAAAGAGACCATCATGGCTACACACACGGTTGATGCGTTTTAATTCGGATCTGGTGTCAAGTTATCTACAACCGGACATTAACAAATTCCCATCTGCCTATAACCGCAGGCACGGCTTTCGAAAGATTATACCCTGCAGGTGTGTCCCAACTTAGCCCATGATAAGCTCTCAGGATCAACGAAGGATATACCTTCTCCTAGGAAGACCCGATCAGACTCGGAATCCCGGTTTACAAGACATTTCGACAATGGTAAAACAAGACCAGCAAAGCCGCCCGGATGTGCTGACAAATCCCGATAGGAGCTGCACATATCTCGTTCTCAGGGCACACCAGATGAGCAAGACGATGGGTTGGCATAGACCCTGGTTGCCCAGGGGGCGCCGGACATCGCTCGGTTTGGACCAGCACTTAGACAAGCACTGGCCCGGGAGGGTAAATAAAGATGACCCTCGAGAGCACGACTCCCAAGGGAAAAAGGGCTAGGTGAGGCAAATGGTAAAACCAATGTTGGGCCTTGCTGGAGGAGTTTTATTCAAAGCGAACAGTCAAGGGGGTCCCATAAATCACCCAACCGCGTAAGGAACGCAAAATCCGGGAACATAACACCGGTATGACGGAAACTAGGGCGGCAAGAGTGGAACAAAACACCAGGCAAAAGGCCGAGTCTTCCACCCTTTACCAAGTATATAGATGCATTAATAATATAAGAGATATTGTGATATCCCAACAAAATCCTGTCCACCATGGAGAAATCTTCAGCTTCACCTGCAACTAGCAACGCTATAAGAGGGCTGAGCAAAGCGGTAACATAGCCAAGCAATAGTTTGCATAGGAAAGGTGTCAAAGGTTAGAGGTTCATGGCAATATGGAAGGCTTGATAAACATGTGATAGGTAGCGCAGCAAAGCGATAGAACGAAACAACTAGCATAGCAATGATAGTAGTGAGATCCAGGGTAGCGGTCATCTTGCCTAAAATCCCGCAAGGAAGAATAACTAATCCATGAAGAAGACGAACGGATGAAGCATGTTAATATGCACAAAGATGATCTACACGAGATTCTAGTCAAGTTACATATAAAGTTCATTTAGTTCGGAGCTACGGCCTACAAGATATGAGCAAGACAAGTAAAACATGGCATTGATGCAAAATGCACCTAAACATCAAGAACACACCTCAAAACAAGGATGCAACATGATAATATGAAACTACATGCAAAATCAAGCAAGTTTCATATAGAGCACACTCAAAACGGAGCAACGGTGCAACACATACACTCTATACAAGTCATAAGAACAATCTGTCCAAAACAGCAACTAGGCATCTTGCAAGCATCAAAACAACATGCTACAGCATCTCAACATAAAAACAAAAGGTATGGGCATGATGTACAGGTAAAGCATAACAAAACATGAACACTGAGCTATCTCCAGAAATCACTAGAACATGCTCAAACACACATGACAAGATTGCAAACGATAACAGTTCAGACTTTGCAGAAAAATAACATCAGGTTGCAATGTTTAGAGCTATCAAACAACATGTTACAGGAACTTATAATAGCAAAACAAGACATGGCATGGTTCTACTCAAAGCATAGATCAAAAGTCCATTACTGACCATAAGCTAAAAAAGATCAGAAAGTATGATGGCACCCATGTAAACATAGCAAGTTATAATACAGATTTAAACATGGCAGAAACAGAATTATGAAGGCATGTAGATGAGCTTGTGCAACTCACTACAGATCATTACATGGCATGACAAGGCAACCAACAGTAAGAAGGCATGTTTGTGAAGCTAAGCATGGCAAGAGCAAGTCCATAGGGTGCATGTATCACTAGCAAAACACATGGCAACAACTAAACTTAATGTTAACAGGCTGACAGCAACATTATCAAGCAACTTTGGAGCAAGATATGAACAAGCTACATCAAGCTATAATTGCAACCAGGGGCATGGATGGATAGAGCATAACATGTAGAACAAAACATATTTAGTGGACATCTCTAGATTATGCATAGAATGACTAGTAGCAACAGGTTTACATAGCATCACGAAATAACAGAATCAGCCTAGCGAAACAGCAACAGCAAGTACCCTACTTAACAAGCTCGATTCACTCACCACAAGTCATTGCATGACAAGATAAGAGTAGCATCAGCAAGAAGACATGTTTATAAAACAAACCAAGGCAAGAACAAGTTCATAGCATGCAAGGATCAACTACAACAACCTTGGCAAAATTGAATAACATGTAAACAATCTGCCAGGAAACATTTTGAAGCAAAAGTTGAGCACGAAAATGACATTCTAGACTACTCCATAATTACAACCAGGGGCATGAATGGATAGACAAAAACCACATGTTCAAAACACCCTTACTGAAGTATCTCAAAATATGCATGGATCTCTCTGTAGCATCATGTTTACATAGCATCAAAATAACAGCAGAACAGTGACTAAAATCAGTAACATCACGATGCCTAGTTTGCATGCTTGTTCTAGGTACCACATTAATCACAAAAATACATGGTAAGCACCTATGTAAAAAAGACATGGCATAGATCAAAACACATGCAGACATCAACCTCATAGGATGCACACATCAATCATGGCAAAAAGACAAAAGAGCTCGTTCTGTTAATAGACAACAGACAACATCATGAAGCACTCTTGCAATGATGATTCAGGCATCAAGATGACCTCAAATGAATATGATGCAATGGAATGAAATGATGTACTCGTTGAGACGAACAATTTGACATATTACACGCACGAAACGGAGCTACGGATGCAGAGATACGATGCGTTGAACATGACATAAAAATGTCAAAAATAACCGGGACTTGGTGGATTTTTCACCTCGAGGGATTGGGACGGAGAGATCCTAGGACGGACGCGTGTTTGGTTCGGCGACATGGTGGATCTCATCCACCTTCTTCGGATCCGGCCGGAGTAGAGCTCCGGCGAGCTCGGCTCCGGCGAGGCGAGGAGGGGGTCGGCGAGGGCGGCGCGGAGAGGAGGGAGGAGCGCGGCGCTCGGGGCACAGCCGGAGATGGCTGGGGCGGCGAGGAGGCGCGACTAGATCGGGCGAGCGGGCGGCGGCGGATGGCCCAGGCGGCGCAGTGGAGGCGACGGAGGCGAAGCACCAGCGACGGAGACGCGACCCGGCTGCGGGGCGGATCCGGGAGGCGCGGCTGGCGACGGAGGGCGCGGCTCACGACCACCGGGCGGCGAGCGCCGGTGGGGGTGCCGGCGGCGGAGGCGGCGGGGCACACCGGCCGGAGGATGGCGCCGGTGGCGGGGCTGAGCTGCGGCGGGGCACGCGAGGGAGCGGGGACGCGGCGGCAGGGCGCTCGGGCTCGGGCGGGCCCGATTCGGCCCACGGCGGGTCGGATCCGGGCCCCGACGGGCCTGGCGGCGTGGGACGGCGGCGGGGACAGGTGGCGCGCACGGGTTGGCTGCGGCGGTGGGGCGGACATGTCCGGCTGCGGCCAGACGTGTCCGGGGGCGGCGGGAGGAAGAGGACTAGGGTTTCGGGGGGAATAGACCGCGAATTTCGGGGGAGAGGGCATATATATAGGTAGAGGGAGCTAGGAGAGTCTAAATGGGGAGCGGTTTTCGCCCACACGATCCTGATCGAACGACCGGGAGCATGGAGGGGAGTTAGATGGGTTTTGGGCCACTTTGGATGGGTGTTGGGCTGCAAAGAGAAAGGGGGGTTTTGGGCTACGCAGTTAACCGTTGGAGTATCAAACGGACTCCAAATGGCACGAAACTTCACAGGCGGTCTACCGGTGCTATACCAAGGCCGCTTGGCAAACCTCGGGCCATTCTGAGAAAGTTTAACACCCGCTCACAACAGGAGACAAAAGGGGAACGCCGGAGGACATAGGGGCGCCGGATCGCAAAACGGACAACGGGGAAAAGGCTCGGATGCATGAGACGAACACGTATGCAAAATGAAATGCACATGATGACATGATAAAATGTAACACGCAAGCAAGTGATGTGGCAACAACGACGAATAACTGGCAGACACCTGGCGCATCGGAACCGGGGCGTTACAACACTCCTCCACTAACAAGAGATCTCGTCCCGAGATCTTAGGAACGAGATGGAAGAGAAAGAGGAAGAGGTGAAGTAAGAACACAAGAGAAAAGATGAACAAAGTCGAGAGCACTCGGGAAGAAGAGAGGAACGACGAGAATGACAAGAATTGAAAGCTCACGGAATCAGATAGACTATGAAACCACTCATGTTAGAACGAGATAAGAAACGAATAAGACTGAAAAAATTTAGGCAGCACTCCGGCTGAAACATGGAGGAATAGAACATGACTAGAGAGGATGGAATGATACTTGATGAACTCTTGAAGAATGAATTAAATCATGAAGAACCACCATGAAGAACTCCGGTAACGAAAGGATGACGAAATAAGATTGAAGGATGAAAGAATAAGATGAGCCTTGCGATCATTTAGATGGAGGTTCCGACGAGATGGCCGAGGAAAATTGAACTCCGGGAAAGGAAAAGATGAAAAGACTTGGAACTAGAATTTATTCATCAAGAACAAACTCTGAAGGAAAGGTTTAATCACTCTGACGAAATAAGAATAAGATTTATTGTATGCTTATCCTTCATCAAATTAAATTGATGACAAGCAATGGATTTTTTTGCATACTACTTATTCTTCTTGAAAAAGGATTGAGAAGTGACATATCGCAAACTTGAGAAGGTCTTCATGAACCATCGGTGGGATTGGAAAGAACTAATGAATTAAAATGATAATCAAGGAAAAGAATCTTGAACGAACCACCGTAAGAATTCGGAAATGACTGACGAAAGAGAAAGAATCACCAGGAAGGATTAGAAGAACCAATATGCTTGAGGGGGATTTAGATGCAAAAGAACAAAGAGATAATGAGCTGATTAAAGAACACTTGAACGAAGCACCGGGATAAATGGATAACGGTAGCTGAAATGTGAGGACGAAGAATTCTTCTGGAATGATGGCCTTCGGTGAAAAGAAACGGAAAAACAACTCCTGACATACTCCGGATGGGTAAGAAAAGGAATAACTGACAAATGGAATAATTTGAGAGGAAGATATGAAGCTAGAACCACGAATCTTCGAGAGAACGGGCAAGATTGAGAGGAAAAACTCTTCTTCGGTCTTCAATGACGATGGGAAAACACCACCAAAATACTGAGATACTCCGGAAGGATGAAAAGCGAGAGAGGTTGAGCCAACAATGAAGTGAATTGAAATCGATCTTGGAAAGGCATGTGACAAATGAAATTCATTCTTACGTCACTCTTCGAAAAGAATTGGGAATAGCTCCGGGAAAATATAAGAGTCAGGTAAGATCCTGAAAAAAGACCTGTGGGTTAGGGGCCACTAAAGAGAAAAACACCGTTGGAAAAGGATTGTTGAACAGATAAATGATGCACCGGAATAGTTGAAATATTTGGATGAGGTGACAACCTCGAATTAATTAGAACACAGACGAATCTCCTGAGATGTCTTGAACACTTCGGAAGGATTGAATGGCGAGAGGCAAACGAGCAGGGAAAACACTTGATCCAAGGAAAAGAATGTGATCACCCGAAAAACTTGAATTGAATCCACCGGAAAGGAAAAGAGATGAAGAATGACGAACGAGATGAGAATTCACCGGTTGAAATAATTGACGAAAGACTAAAGAGGCTCCACACCAATATAGCTTGGAAGGGGAAACCGACGAATAACTTGAAGAGAAAAAACACCGGTTGAAATCATTGAGGAGAGAGAGCAAAAACTTCGCACGAGTAGGAAGGATACTCGATTACGGACTCCGGTTCCGAGAAGAAGAAGGGGTGGGCGGGTGGGAAAAAAACAACTGAGGATTGAACTCAAAGATGAAGGCCCTCGAGTCAACTTGACGAGAAATGCACCGGATAAAAAGAGTTGAGGAACAACTACCGGAAATCCAATTGCGTGAACCTAAAGAAAAATAGAAGGAGAAGAGAAGTAATTCAAAACACCTACGTCAAGATTCCTTACCAGAGCGACGAAGAGGCTGAGGAGTAAAAAGAATTCCTACTCTCCGATATAACTAGACTCAGAAATCAGTTTTCTTCTAGACTCAACAACGGCCAAACTACACGATCAATCAAGTGGGCTCCTAAGGTCGGTCGAGGCTCTGGTACCAACTTGTCACGCCCAATATGCTACCCTATCCAAAAGGAACTCGAAGGTCCCACCAAGGATAGACCCGCATATTGAAACGCTTTTGCAAGGTGGATATCATTACATCAACATTACATAATAGATGGGGATACATACAAGAGGCATACAATGCCAGACGAATACAACATCATAATACATAAGAGCATCATCCGACTACGGATGAAACACAAACAGAAACTCAAACGACATCCACCCTGCTAGCCCAGGCTGCCGACCTGGAACCTATCCCTGATCGAAGAAGAAGCAGAAGAAGAACTCCAAACAAGCAAGCATCGCTCTCGCGTCATGAACATCGCATAAACCTGTACCTGCAATTGGTGTTGTAGTAATCTGTGAGCCACGAGGACTCAGCAATCCCATTACCATGGGTATCAAGACTAGCAAAGCTTAATAGGAAAGGAAGGGTTAAAGTGGTGAGGTTGCAGCAGCGACTAAGCAGGATATGGTGGCCAACATACGCAAATAAGAGCGAGAAGAGAGCAAGCGGAACGGTCGTGAAGCTAGCAATAATCAAGAAGTGATCCTGAACTCCTACTTACGTCAAACATAACCCAAAACCGTGTTCACTTCCCGGACTCCGCCGAAAAGAGACCATCACGGCTACACACACGGTTGATGCGTTTTAATTCGGATCTGGTGTCAAGTTATCTAAAACCGGACATTAACAAGTTCCCATCTGCCTATAACCGCAGGCACGGCTTTCGAAAGATTATACCCTGCAGGGGTGTCCCAACTTAGCCCATGATAAGCTCTCGCGATCAACGAAGGATATACCTTCTCCAAGGAAGACCCGATCAGACTCGGAATCCCAGTTTAAAAGACATTTCGACAATGGTAAAACAAGACCAGCAAAGCCGCCCGGATGTGCCGACAAATCCCGATAGGAGCTGCACATATCTCGTTCTCAGGGCACACCGGATGAGCAAGACGACGGGTTGGCATAGACCCTGGTTGCCCAGGGGGCGCCGGACATCGCTCGATTTGGACCAACACTTAGACAAGCACTGGCCCGGGGAGGTAAAATAAAGATGACCCTCGAGAGCGCGACTCCCAAGGGAAAAAGGGCTAGGTGAGGCAAATGGTAAAACCAATGTTGGGCCTTGCTGGAGGAGTTTTATTCAAAGAGAACTGTCAAGGGGGTCCCATAAATCACCCAACCGCGTAAGGAACGCAAAATCCGGGAACATAACACCGGTATGACGGAAACTAGGGCGGCAAGAGTGGAACAAAACACCAGGCAAAAGGCCGAGTCTTCCACCCTTTACCAAGTATATAGATGCATTAATAATATAAGAGATATTGTGATATCCCAACAAAATCCTGTCCACCATGGAGAAATCTTTAGCTTCACCTGCAACTAGCAACGCTATAAGAGGGCTGAGCAAAGCGGTAACATAGCCAAGCAACGGTTTGCATAGGAAAGGTGTCAAAGGTTAGAGGTTCATGGCAATATGGGAGGCTTGATAAACAGGTGATAGGTAGTGTAGCAAAGCGATAGAACGAAGCAACTAGCATAGCAATGATAGTAGTGAGATCCAGGGTAGCGGTCATCTTGCCTGAAATCCCACAAGGAAGAAGAACGAATCCATGAAGACGACGAACGGATGAAGCCGAACCAAGCGTAGACGAACGAATCCTCACGATCGCAACGGAAACAAGAACTATCGAAAAGAAGCACACAACATAGTAAACACACCACACATGAACAAGGCATGATGCACAACAAGCATGATGCATGACAAAGCTGCATGATGCTACTCATGGCAAGAGATGATGCAAACAAGAGCAACACATCAAGGCAAGTTTAAATGAGGCCGGGAACAACATATAACAATTCCGGTAAGTCCTCATATGCATATTTCGAAATTGGTCCAGATCTGAATAAACCTTATGTTCAAGTTGTTAAACAGCAAGTTAAGATGCACAAAGATGATCTACACGAGATTCTAGTCAAGTTACATATAAAGTTCATTTAGTTCGGAGCTACGGCCTAGAAGATATGAGCAAGACAAGTAAAACATGGCATTGATGCAAAATGCACCCAAACATCAAGAACACACCTCAAAAAAAGGATGCAACATGATAATATGAAACTACATGCAAAATCAAGCAAGTTTCATATAGAGCACACTCAAAACGGAGCAACGGTGCAACACATACACTCTATACAAGTCATAACAACAATCTGTCCAAAACAACAACTAGGCATCTTGCAAGCATCAAAACAACATGCTACATCATCTCAACATAAAAACAAAAGGTATGGGCATGATGTACATGTAAAGCATAACAAAACATGAACACTGAGCTATCTCCAGAAATCACTAGAACATGCTCAAACACTCATGACAAGATTGCAAACGATAACAGTTCAGACTTTGCAGAAAAATAACATCAGGTTGCAATGTTTAGAGCTATCAAACAACATGTTACAGGAACTTATAATAACAAAACAAGATATGGCATGTTTCTACTCAAAGCATAGATCAAAAGTCCATTACTGACCATAAGCTAAAAAAGATCAGAAAATATGATGGCACCCATGTAAACATAGCAAGTTATAATACAGATTCAAACATGGCAGAAACAGAATTATGAAGGCATGTAGATGAGCTTGTGCAACTCACTACAGATCATTACATGACATGACAAGGCAACCAACAGTAAGAAGGCATGTTTGTGAAGCTAAGCATGGTAAGAGCAAGTCCATAGGGTGCATGTATCACTAGCAAAACACATGGCAACAACTGAACTTAATGTTAACAGGCTGACAGCAACATTATCAAGCAACTTTGGAGCAAGATATGAACAAGCTACATCAAGCTATAATTGCAACCAGGGGCATAGATGGATAGAACATAACATGTAGAACAAAACATATTTAGTGGACATCTCCAGATTATGCATAGAATGACTAGTAGCAACAGGTTTACATAGCATCACGAAATAACATAATCAGCCTAGCGAAACAGCAACAACAAGTACCCTACTTAACAAGCTCGATTCACTCACCACAAGTCATTGCATGATAAGATAAGCATAGCATCAGCAAGAAGACATGTTTATAAAACAAACCAAGGCAAGAACAAGTTCATAGCATGCAAGGATCAACTACAACAACCTTGGCAAAATTGAATAACATGTAAACAATCTGCCAGGAAACATTTTGAAGCAAAAGTTGAGCACGAAAATGACATTCTAGACTACTCCATAATTACAACCAGGGGCATGAATGGATAGACAAAAACCACATGTTCAAAACACCCTTACTGAAGTATCTCAAAATATGCATGGATCTCTCTGTAGCATCATGTTTACATGGCATCAAAATAACAGCAGAACAGTGACTAAAATCAGTAACATCACGATGCCTAGTTTGCATGCTTGTTCTAGTTACCACATTAATCACAAAAATACATGGTAAGCACCTATGTAAAAAAGACATGGCATAGATCAAAACACATGTAGACATCAACCTCATAGGATGCACACATCAATCATGGCAAAAAGACAAAAGAGCTCGTTCTGTTAACAGACAGCAGATAACATCATGAAGCACTCTTGCAATGATGATTCAGGCATCAAGATGACCTCAAATGAATATGATGCAATGGAATGAAATGATGTACTCGTTGAGACGAACAATTTGACATATTACACACATGAAACGGAGCTACGGATGCAGAGATACGATGCGTTGAACATGACATAAAAATGTCAAAAATAACCGGGACTTGGTGGATTTTTTACCTCGAGGGATTGGGACGGAGAGATCCTAGGACGGACGCGTGTTTGGTTCGGCGACATGGTGGATCTCATCCACCTTCTTCGGATCCGGCCGGAGTAGAGCTCCGGCGAGCTCGGCTCCGGCGAGCTCGGCTCCGGCGAGGCGAGGAGGGGGTCGGCGAGGGCGGCGCGGAGAGGATGGAGGAGCGCGTCGCTCGGGGCACAGCCGGAGATGGCTGGGGCGGCGAGGAGGCGCGTCTCGATCAGGCGAGCGGGCGGCGGCGGATGGCCCAGGCGGCGTAGTGGAGGCGACGGAGGCGAAGCGCCAGCGACGGAGACGCGACCCGGCTGCCGGGCGGATCCAGGAGGCGCGGGGGCGCGGCTGGTGACGGAGGGCGCAGCTCGCGACCACCGGGCGGCGAGCGCCGGCGGGGTGCCGGCGGCGGAGGCGGCGGGGCACACCGGCCGGAGGACGATGCCGGTGGCGGGGCTGAGCCGCGGCGGGGCGCGCGAGGGAGCGGGGACGCGGCGGCGGGGTGCTCGGGCTCGGGCGGGCCCGATCCGGCCCACGGCGGGTCGGATCCGGGCCCCGACGGGCCTGGCGGCGTGGGACGGCGGCGGGGACAGGTGGCGCGCACGGGTTGGCTGCGGCGGCGGGGCGGACATGTCCGGCTGCGGCCGGACGTGTCCGGTGGCGGCGGGAGGAAGAGGACTAGGGTTTCGGGGGGAATAGACCGCGAATTTCGGGGGAGAGGGCATATATATAGGTAGAGGGAGCTAGGAGAGTCCAAATGGGGAGCGGTTTTCGCCCACACGATCGTGGTCGAACGACCGAGAGCATGGAGGCGAGTTAGATGGGTTTTGTGCCACTTTGGAAGGGTGTTGGGCTACAAAGAGAAAGGGGGTTTCGGGCTACGCGGTTAACCGTTGGAGTATCAGACGGACTCCAAATGGCACGAAACTTGACAGGCGGTCTACCGGTGCTATACCAAGGCCGCTTGGCAAACCTCGAGCCATTCCGAGAAAGTTTAACACCCGCTCACAACAGGAGACAAAAGGGGAACGCAGGAGGACATAGGAGCGCCGGATCGCAAAACGGACAACGGGGAAAAGGCTCGGATGCATGAGACGAACACGTATGCAAAATGAAATGCACATGATGACATGATAAAATGTAACATGCAAGCAAGTGACATGGCAACAACGACGAATAACTGGCAGACACCTGGCGCATCGGAACCGGGGCGTTACAACATGGTGGATTGACTCAGGTGCGATCGTTCATGTCATGAATTCTTTGCAGGGATTCCATATAAGCCACACCCTAAAGGGAACAAGAAGACTTAATGTCGCGAATGGGAAGGAGGCTGAAGTTGAAGCCGTGGGCTCCCTCACCTTGAAGTTGCACACTGGTTTCCTACTTCAGCTCAAGGACGTTCTTTATGTGCCTACTTTGAGTAGGAATTTGATTTCAGTTTCATGTTTAGATGATTTTGGTTTTCATTGTACCTTCGGGGAGAAACAATGTTTTTTTAAAGTATTGTAATAAGGATGTTGGTCTCGCCGTCCGACGAGGCAAACTTTATATGTTAAATCTTTCCGGTTATCCTATGTGTGCGAATCTCTGCGAAATGAATATGAATGAACGCCATCATAAAAAGAATGGGAGAAGTAACAATCCTTCTTTGAAATTGTGGCATCGTCGCTTGGGCCACATTTCGAGGGGGAGAATGGAACAATTGATTAAAGAAGAAATACTTCATCCGTTAGATTTCTCTGATGCGGGCAATTGTATTGACTGCATTAAGGGAAAATATGTGAAAACAATTAAGAAAGGAGCAGTAAGAGCCACATCGGTCCTTGAACTTATTCATACTGACATATGCGGACCTTTTAACGTAAATTCTATGGATGGTTTTGATTCCTTCATTACCTTCACAGATGATTTCTCTCGCTATGGCTACATTTACCCCATACGTGATCGATCCAAAGATTTGGACAAATTTAAGATTTATAAAGCCGAGGTTGAAAATCAACTCAACCTAAAGATAAAAGTAGTATGGTCTGATCGCGGGGGAGAATATTATGGCAGGCATGCTCCTTATGGGCAAATTCCAGGACCATTAGCAAAATATCTTGCTGAAAATGGAATAATTGCCCAATATTCAATGCCTGGTGAACCTCAGCAAAACGGCGTAGCTGAGCGTCGCAACCGCACTCTTATGGACATGGTACGTAGCATGCTTAGTCATGCGAACTTACCAGTAAGCCTTTGGATGGAGGCATTGAAAACAGCTGCACACATCCTAAATCTTGCTCCAACTAAGTCAGCACCAAGCACACCTTACGAGATGTGGGCGGGAAAGAAACCGAGCTTGAATTACTTGTGAGTGTGGGGCTGCCCGGCTGAAGCTAAAGTATTCAATCCACATATTAAGAAATTGGACCCAAAGACAGTTGGTTGTTTTTTCATTGGGTACCCTCATAGAGGAAAAGGATATCGTTTTTATTGCCCAGGTCATACCACCAGGTTTGTGGAAACCAGGCAAGCAGTGTTTTTTGAGGATAATGAAGTAATTGAGGTTAGGGCGATTGATCTTGAGGAGAAGCGGGTGTACGTTCCATCCCCGACTATCCAACAGAACTTTATCCCTATGCCTAATATGCACGAGACACCTACTGGTGATCCCGAACCTGAAGTGGATCCTCAACTCGACGAGGAGCCTCAGCATAATGAAGATCCTCATCCTGATGAGGATCCTCAGCCAAATGATGAGCCTCAACCCAATGTTAATCCTCAACCTTCTCGGGCAAGAGAAAATGCACATACTAATGAGCCTACGAGAAGATCACAACGGCAAAAGAAAAAGGCCATCTCTAGCGATTATGTCACTTTCATGTGTGAGGATGAAAATGACATAGGGAAGGCACAAGATCCGACCTCATATAAAGAAGCCACTAAAAGTGAAGACTCGTCCAAATGGTTGGTAGCCATGGAAGACGAATTGAAATCTATGAGCTCGAATGATGTTTGGGACTTAGTAGGAGTTCCTGATGGAGCCAAAAAGGTAGGCTGCAAGTGGGTCTACAAAACCAAATATGATTCCAAAGGGAACATCGAAAGGTTCAAAGCGAGACTTGTAGCAAAGGGTTTTACACAGAGAGAAGGAATCGATTATAAGGAGACATTCTCGCCTATGTCATCCAAAGATTCTTTTAGAATTGTCATGGCACTTGTAGCTCATTATGATTTGGAGTTGCATCAAATGGATGTCAAGACGGCGTTTTTGAATGGTGACTTAAAAGAAGAAGTTTACATGACCCAATCTGAAGGTTTTGTCGTGGAAGGAAAAGAACATATGGCATGTCGTTTAAATAAATTCATATATGGCTTGGAGCAAGCTTCAAGGCAGTGGTACCTCAAGTTCGACGAGATTATTAGAACTTTTGGTTTTAAAGAGAATGAAGTGGACAACTGCATATATGTTAAATTTAAAGGCAGTAGGTTCACATTTTTAGTCCTATATGTGGAGTATTCTATTGGCTTGCAGCGATAAAGATATGTTGCATGAGACCAAGAGATTTCTATCCTCAAAATTTGACATGAAGGATCTCGGTGAAGCCTCATATGTCCTTGGCATCGAGATTCATCGAGATAGGTCCAAAGGAACATTAGGACTATCGCAAAAGGCATACTTTGAGAGTACTAAAGAAATTCAATATGCATAAGTGCTCTTCCTCACCTGCCCCCATAGTTAAGGGTGATAAGTTTGGGACATTCCAATGTCCGAGGAACCAAAATGAAACTGATCAGATGAAGTCGGTTCCTTATGCTTTAGCTGTCGGAAGCATCATGTATGCTCAAGTATGTACACGCCCTGACTTAGCTTTTGTAAACGGGATGCTTGGCAGATTTCAATCTAATCCAGGACTGGACCACTGGAAGGCCGCAAAGAAAGTCTTGCGTTATATGCAAGGTACTAAAGATTTCATGCTTACATATAGAAAGTCCGATAACCTGGAAGTTATTGGTTATTCAGACTCTGATCTTGCCGGGTGTGTGGATAGTATGAAATCCACGTCAGGTTATATATTCACACTCGCTGGAGGAGCCATATCGTGGAAAAGCTCCAAGCAAAAGATAGTTGCCTCATCTACGATGATAGCAGAATATGTAGCATGTTTTGAGGCCATTGGGCAGGCTGTATTCCTAAAGAATTTCCTTCCCGGACTTAAAGTGGTTGACAACATTTCCAAACCACTGACATTGTACTGCGATAATGAACCCGCAGTTTTCTATGCGAATAACAACAAGTCAAGTGCTGCTGCCAGACACATTGACCTAAAGTACCGTGTTGTTCAACATAGAATCCAGGATCAAACTATTAATGTTAAGCATATCAGTACGACACGTATGCTTGCGGATCCGCTTACTAAAGGCTTACCACCCAATATATTTCATGAGCATGTAGCCGGCATGGGATTATTGGAAGCCTCTTGATTCTGGAATTATGGGACCGCTAATATAAACCACTCCCAATAAGTAAAATGTTTTCCACTTTGAAATAGGATGTGTGCTATGAGTATTGAGGTTCAATGGCTTTTCATCGGCTGTTGTAACACCTTACTCGGGTATATTATTCCTATGGAGAATGGACATAAGTTATTGAGCCTAACGATCAAGGGGGAGAATGTTGGTATTGATCTAAGGCCCAACGGACTGAACAGAAAAAAAGAAGAAGAAGGATAAGCTAACGTGAGGGAAGGGGGTAACGAACCAACGTTCGAACCCCTTGATCCCAACTCACGCGCCCTCATCGGGGGCACCCTAACCAACAAGTGGTTTTGGTCCCCCGTCGTCAGACGAGTTCTCGTAAGGTTTACTCCTACTCCCCACATCCCAAAACCCTAACCGATCTGGGGGAGCGCTGCACGACGGGAAGATCATCTCCTATCACTGCCCCTGTTCCAGGGCAGTGCCGGTGGCGCCCGGAGGGACGCCGCTACCCGCTGCGAACATCTACCCCAAGCCTGCATCACGCCTGCATCGAGCAGGCACGGGACTTCGCATCGCCTACACCAATGGCTTCTTCCATTGGTGGTAAGATCACTCAACCCCTCTCTGTTCATATGCAATTAGGTGATCTAATGCCTGGCTTACGATCTGTTAAGTGATCCTACTGGATTAAGTCTAAAACTTGTGTGGCATGAGGAGTGAAGGGGTATGTGCAGGCTTTAAAATAAACTGTGACAGGAGTCAGCTAATAGAATAATGTAACCAATTACTGTCGAGGCCAGATAAAACACTTGGCTTGCCTAGAGGGGTATTGGGGTTTTGGCAGAAGAGGTCAGCCTCCATCATCCTGAACAACTCTTGTAAAAGCAAGTTCTCTCGTTCGCACCGCGTCTTTAATCCTAAAGATGGTTTCTGAGACGCCACGGTAATCCTACCTGGAGATGCGATCATTGTGATCCTTCCAAATCTGCAGATGCCAGAAGACAACAATCCCATCAAAGTTTCACGAGATGGTAATGGTAACTGCTTGCAGATGTGGCGCCATCACAGGCTCCAGGCCCTGTATTAACCACAGGCCACAGCAATGGGTGCAACTTGGCTCTGACAGTTCCGTGACCGCCCAATCCATGGAAGGACTACAAATGGACTTGGTGAGTTGAGTAATAGTACAATTATTTCACACGCAAAAATAAAGGCTCGCGCGTACAAAGCAGGAAAAGAAGAACAGGTCGCAGCAGAAGTACTCGATGCAGTACTAGTACGGCAAAAGGAAAAACAGGTTGTCCATGGCCTCGTCCAATGAACAGAATTACAGAAGAGGTTTGAGCAAAACCAACAAAGACAGGAACGGTGCTTGGATACAAAGAGAGAAATGTAGCTTCAGTTGAAAAGATTAACTGCGGCGCACAAAAGTAAAAATCACCGAGAGAAGAAGGCCCCAAAGCAAAAGAACGGGCGCCTTCCTCATTCTGGCAAGTTGCATGTCAGGTCAGGCCAGGCTGCGGGTGCAGAGCACTACCAACCAAAAACAGAAGAAAAAAGAGTCCGCCGTTACACCTGCTCGCATCTTGTGCATGGCATCCGTGTAAAGAAACAGCAGCACGAAGCGGCAAGGTAAAAGGCACCCTTGCCACCCCCTTGCAGGAGGGGCGTGAAAAGGAGGATAAAGCCGGGACATGGACAGAGCGCAGCACAGGTTGATGTTCTCGGTCCCCAGGAGTACATCCAGACAAAACTAAAGCAAGTTTGCCTCACAGCTGTTGGGTGACCAGACCGGATCCTCGCGGGTCAGCGCCAAGAGCATCATCCATCACGGCGGAGGAATTAAATACACTAATTGGAGCGGTTATTCATTAGAATAAATAGTAAGTAGACTTAGAGAAACTTTACCATAATCGTTGAAAGATTATACTAATCATCAATATAGACCGTCAATATTGAGCTAGAAGCTAAAAAGAAAACAAGTTAGACATCCACCACTCACTCGCCAAATATTTTGAGGGACAGGGTATATACATCACTATAGCGTGGAAAATATTTTTCGCCAGTCTAAAAATAAACTATTTTCCGGTCAGCCATTTTTTCCTGCCACACCTTTTTTTGAGCCGTTCGGCGACACTGTTGCAGGGCCGGGCCGGCAAAATCATGGGCCCTGTGCAAAATTAAAAAATGGGGCCCTATATTGAAAAAAGAACTAACGAGCAATTATAATGTACATATATATCATAGAAAAAAATTATAATGTACTCCTGCCGTAAACTCGTATAAGAGCGTTCACTACTTTAATGATTTAAACGCTCTTACATTAATTTACGCAGGAATATATAATATATGCCTTACATAACAATTGGACATATAAAAAAGCCATACCTATCCAACTCCTTGTTGCTATTTATTTGAACATCCTCGTTTTTTAGTATTCTTTGAGCACCTGGAGGCTAGCGATCAATCCAAATTAAGAGAGAGGAGGCGAGGAAGGCAAGTAGGTAGCGGCCGCTCGCCCTGTGATCTCATCGATCTAATCACCAGGGACAGGGCGACCAGGAACCAGGGACGGGGCGACAAGACGCCCCACGATCGAGAGTTTTCACTTTTCACGATTCTGATCCAGCGATCCCCGATCACTGTAGCGATCGAGTTTTTTTTACGGAAACCCGTAGCGATTGAGTAGGAGGAGTAGTCCTGGCCATGGGAAGCCCGGCCCGGCCCGACCCGGCCCGATGCTGCCCCCGGGCTGGGCTCGGGCCTAGTTTTTGAGCCCGAAGGCCGGCCCGGGCCGGGCCCGGGCCCATCGTTTTTGCCATTTTCTGAAGGTTGGGCCGGGCCGGCCCGAAGCCCGACGGGCTTTTACAAGGTCGGGCCGGGTTTGGGCCCAGAAACACAGGCCCGATGGCCGGGCTGGGCCGGGCCCGGACCTGAGTTTTTTGTGTCGGGCTTGGCTAGGCCCGGCCCGGCCCGAGGTTTGGCCAGGTATAAGAAGGAGTCGAGGAGATGGAGACCTCCTCGTCCGCGCCTTCTGCCCCCGTGAGGAGTTTGGGCGCCTACGTGCTTCCTTCGTGGGCTGCATTGTACGAAGCCCATTCGTTCTTTCTAGCTGTTTCGTTGTGTTCGCTGGCTCTTGCGTGTACGCTCGTTGGTTGCCTCGCTGGTTTGTGTATGTTTGCTCGTCCTTTTGACTGTTTCTTTTTGTTTACTCATAGTAGTAAAGTTTGGTTTTGGCTGGTTGAGGATTTTGTTGGTATGTAGTTTTCTTGTTGAACTAATTAATTATTACTTTTTTGTTTGAATAATAATCACAAATACGCTTAGAATTATTGAAAAAAATAAAGAAATAATTTTCTACATGAATTGCATACAAAAATCTGCATAAATGTTAAATTGAGAATAAGAAGAAGAAAATTCGCAAAAAAAAACCAAGAAAAAACCATGAATTTCCAAAAAAGTTGGCAAATTTTAAAACAAATCATCAAATTTGAAAAGGTTCATTGAATTAAAAAAATTCATCAAATTTGATAAAAAGTTCATCAAATTTGATAAAAAGTTCATCGGTTTTGAAATATAAGTTCATTGGTTTGAAAAAAGTTCATTGAATTTGAAAAAAGTTCATCGAATTCGAAAAAAGTTCATCGGATTCGAACAAAATGTTCATTGCATTTGAAAAATAGTTCATGAATTTGTAGAAGTTCATCAATTCTAAAAAAATAATCAAATTTTGAACACACAATTGAAAAAAGTTCATTGAAGTTGAAAAATAGTTCACAAGCTTCGAAAAGTTCATCAATTTTGAAAAAAGTTCATCAAATTTGAAAAAAAGTTCACAAATTAGAAAATTGTTTATAAATTTAAAAAAATGTTCATTAAATTTTAAATAAGTTCATCGACTTTGCAAATTATTCAAAAAATTTGAAATAAGTTCATCGAATTTGAAAAAAAATTCATTGAATTTGGAAAAAAAAATCGTCAATTTATTAAATAGTTCGCTGATTTGAAAGTAGTTCACCGAATTTGGAAAAAATCATTTATTGTCAGAACAAGTTAATTGAATTTGAAAAAGCTCATTGATTTTGAACATAGTTCACCGATATTGAAAAACAATCATCAAATTTTAAAAAATGTTCATCAATTCTCAAAAAAGTTTATCGAAATTGAAAAAAAGTTCACAAAATTTAAAATAGTTCAACTAATCTGTGAAAAAATTCATCAAATTAGAAAAGTTAAAAAGTTAACAAAAAGAACGGAAAATAAAAACAAAAAAGGAACTAGAGAAAAGAAAAGGAGAAAAAGGAAAATGAATAAGAGATAAAAAAGAAGAAAAGCAATTTGGGGCACGGGTAAAGAAACTCAAATAGATGTACAAACTCACGTGAGGTGCTCTAGCGGAGTTGGTTAGTAATAGTTGTAGCGAACCTGAAGATCTGGGGTTCGATTCTTGTTAGTACACCTTTTTGGTGCGATCCAGGAAAAAGGAACGAAGCTGGGCCGGCCCAGCGCGCTGGGAGGGGATGCGCCCGTTTGTAAATAAGCCTTTGACGCGCGCTTAGAGCGCCAAATAGGATTTGGCGAGGAGATCACGCTCGTCGCTCGATGCCTAGTCGCCTTGACTCCAGGTCTCTAGCCCACTCTAGCGGCCCAGTACCGTTTTTTGTTTTTAATACTAGGCCTAATATGGAAAAATTCGGCCCCCTAGATTTTTGGGCCCTGTGCGGGCCGCACATTTTGTACCACTGTGGGCCCGGCCCTGCACTGTTGCATAGTGGGTAAACAGAACATACTTGTATCCAGATGTAACCCAGACCATTCATCGCTATTTAAACTGCCCATTTAACATTCACAATCGATCGGTCGGAATCAAGCAAGTAACAATACATTTAGCTGAATGGCATGATTACAGCGACTTCTGAGGCCTCATACAGCTACTTAACATTGGCACGTTAGGGATGCGTTTGGTAGGCTGCATAGAGCCCAACCAGATCCGAGTGGGATGAAAATGAGTCGTTTGGTTGCGTGCAAGCGAAACTTAAAGCACACCAGATCCTGTCTCACTTGGAATGTCCGAATCGGCCGTTTCCAACGAGCCAGGCTAAGTCGGGCGCAAAAGCATGACGCGGTGTAGGGCGCGATGCAGAGGGGATTTGGTTGAAGATGGCGGGAGAGGGAAATCGGCTGAGGCGGGATGACGCGAAATATACCCTCACCACCCCAGTTACTCACTCACCCCTGACAATAGGACAAGCCCTCCTCTACTATTGACACCGGGGGTGGCGACGACTCATATCTGCGGCTGCGACGGCAACAACTTCGTTGGTGGCGGCAACATCACTCCTCGGCAGCGGCAGCTGCTTCTTCCTTCTTCTTTGACTTCGTCCGGCCATCCTCGTCTTGGCATGTCTCCCTGGCCCCGAAGCTAGTAAGCTACCCCCTCCCCTTCTATGTTAGGTCATTCGATAGGATCGTTTAGGGTCGACTGCGCCATTGATGACCGCATCATGGATGTCGCTTACGTTGTGGATGAACGGACGAAGCTTCTAGTTCAGGTAGCAACGCTTATAGGCCTGGATTCTGTTGGCCCATAAGAGAGTTGTTCGTCGCAATTACAAACCTCTCATCCGGTATGGTCTGATGTTAATCTCAGGAGAGGATCGCGATTCTAAACTACATCTACAACTATAACGACACAGAGGCTCTATGGATGCTTCAAATGAAAAGAGCACCTCTCGCCAGGCTTGTGCTGTCATGTTCCTCCATGTTGTTGGTCATAACCAGAGGTCCAGGGTTGTACACAATATCTACAGGAGATCAATGGAGACCATCTCCAGGCACTTCAAGCAAGTGATATATGCTATTGGGGAACTTAGAGGAGAGATTATCGTGTCACCAGCCAGTGGGACTCATACCAAGATTCGCGCTAGCCCAAGATGGTATCCATACGTCAAGGTTAACACTGACTGTATGTAGGTCATGCCTTGATATGTTGTTATTAATCTGCTATAGCTATAACACCATCTTGTAATGCCATTTCAGGATTGCATTGGGGCAATAGATGGTACTCATGTCACTGCCAGAGTGCCGAGGTCACAAAGCTGCAACATATACAGGAAGGAAGTACTACACAAGCCAGAATGTGCTTGCTGCTGTTGACTTCAATCAAAAGTTCACATATGTTGGTTGGCTAGGAAGGATCATCCTATGATGCTAACATTCTCAGTAACAACATGAGTCATCCTGATGGCATTAACATTCCCAATGGCAAGTTCTACCTAGCAGATGATGGCTATGCATGTCGGCCAGGTGTTCTTCCACCCTTCAGAAAAACCATGTACCATCTGAATGAGTTCTCTGGTAGGAACTATCCTAGGACTCCTCAGGAACTATTCAATCTCAGACACTCCATACTTAGAGTAACGATTGAGAGGACATTTGGAGATCTAAAGAACAGGTTTAAGATCCTGGATCAAAAGCCATACCACCCTTATCCTACCTAGGTCAAGCTTGTTGCATGTTGCATCATTCACAACTGGATCCTGCAATGGGGAACTGATGAACTTGTGTCGAAGAGGAAGATGTGACACCTGATGAGGTGATCATCTCCGACCATGGTGTGGAGGTGTTTGAAAATGAAGCGTGGAAGAACAAAATGTTGGACTGGGCTCAGGAAATGTGGGATAACTAAGGTAGACAAGGATCTGAAGAAGAAGAAGAAGAAGAAGAAGAAGAAGAAGAAGAAGAAGAAGAAGAAGAAGAAGAAGAAGAAGAAGAAGAAGAAGAAGAAGAGGAAGATGAAGAGGATGAACTTCCACCTCTAGTTACCATCGTTGAACTTTCCCCTATTCAGTCATATTGGCTCTTAATAACATGTACTGTCATTTGATAGTAGCTAGGATAAACTGCCATTTGTTTCCTATCAAGGACAAGACAATGTTCAGTGTGTGTGTCGTAAGATCACCACTAGTGAGAAGTGGTGATCACATCTTTAACCGTTTGCAACAAAACAACGTGTTGTTTGTCTAACAATAGCGACGCAGGCAACCGAACAACGCACTAACTAATTGCTCCCATCATGCACGGAGTCTAATGCAGGCAACCAAACTACGTGCAAATGTTGGTTTTTAGCCCGCATTAGCTCAAACAGGCCTAATCGAGGCAAGTATGCAAAATACCGTAAAATAGAGATGTGAACCAAACACATCCTAGTTGTTCCTAGTCTTATATATCATGTCGCTCGTGTTTTGCATTTGCATTGTACAATGTAACTGAGTTGAACAATTAGGAAGCCCCTCATGTCGTCATTACTCTACCTTCGTCCAAAGTGCACCCTCCCGATGCAACATCATCATTTCATTTAAAAAAGAAAAATAAAAAAAACTGAAACAAAATCATAATAACGAAGTTTTTTAGAAAAAAATTAGTGACACTGGTATTACCCTTTCAAAAGAGAAACAATGAAACAAATAAAGGCAATACGGAAATTGCATATTTCATAATATGCAAGAGTAAGTATATAATAGTTGGATTTTCACAAAAATATGTTTCCTGAGAAGGAATGAATTAGTGACATTAGTATTTTACCTTAAAGAAGAAATAAAAACTAAAAATAAAGAAATAATGAAGTTTTCTAAGGAAAAACAAATTAATGGCATTGATATTACACTTTAAGAAGAAACAAAATAAAAAAACAAATAATAATTTTTTTGCATACAATTTACACAAAAATTATGCTTTTGTATCATATGCGAGAACAAGCATATAACAGTGGAATGTTTGCAAAAATATATTTTTAAAGAAGAAATAAATTAGTGCCATTGGTATTTCCTTTAAAAAATAAAGATAAATGAAATATAAACTAAAAAATTCAAAATTGTGAAGTTTCAAAGAAAGAATGAATTAGTGGCATTGGAATTACACTTTAGGGAGAAAAAAATGAAAAATAAAAACATAATGATAAAATTTGCACATAATTAATACAATAGTTACACTTTTAATGTGCAAGAATAAGCATGTAATAGTGAAATTTTACAAAAGTAAGTTTCCTAAGAACTATTGAATTGGTGACGTTGGTATTACCCTTACACAAGAAAGAAAATGGAGTAAATATAAAAAAATTAAAATAGTGAAGTCTCTAAGGAAGTATGAATTAGTGGCATTGGTATTACCATTTAAGGATACACATAATGAATATTTTAAAAACAAAATAATGATATAAATTTGCACATAATTTATTCAAAAATAAACATTCTTACAGTGTGAAAGAATATGCATATAATAGCGAGAATTCGCAAAAAGATGTTTCCTAAGAAGGAATGAATTAACGACAGTGGTATTACCCTTAAAGGAGAAACATAATGAAATAAAAACTAAAACAAAAGTAATGAAACTTTCTAAGGAGGAATGAATTAATGACATTGGTATTACCTTTCGAGAAGAAGGAGAATGAAAAAAAACTTGAAAAACTTGCACACAACTTTGACTCAAATATCACTTTTTCAGTATGCAAAGAATAAGCATATAATAGTGTATTTTCACACTCTACTATAGTTCAAACACATATTGTATAGTAATTGCGTGTATTCATTTCCATTGATCCAACATGCCAAAAATATCCATATGGAGAAAAGGAAAACCGAGTAAAAAATAAAAGTGAAAGCAAAAACACATACAAACAAAAAACATGTAAATGTGTAATCGGCTTCAAATCCTATAGGAAAAATGACTTACCCTAAATAGGGGCAAGTCAAAAATTCAGCCAAAAAAAATTGGGTTGGCTCAAATAGGGCTAATTCAAAATTTAGCCTAAGAAGCCATGAAACTATACATAGAAGGAAATTAACATCACAAATCTTAACAAAAGAATGAACAGTTAAAAATTGACTTACCATAATTGATAAACTAGTCAACATACATATAGTTAAAGTGATATTTTGGTGTGTCCTTCATTTGTGGCCTTCAAGCCTTAATGTTTTTTGAAATGACGGCAAAAGTTTTGCCTCGTCAATTAATTAAGAAGAAGAGAATTTCCCAGTTAATTTGTGGAAAACCGGGTGAAAACCAAAAAAGACAGACCACAAGAAGACTATTCACACGACATGGAACCCTAGGAGTGCACAAAGCGGCCCACCAAACGCTCTGAACACACAACAACCACTAATCTCGACCCAACAAAAGCACACAAAAAACCCAACAAGAACACCTCAAAGCTACTCACTTAAACTGAAGGAAATATGCTTTTGAGGCAATAATAAAGTTGTTATTTTATATTTCCTTATTCATGGTAAAGGTTTATTATTCATGCTAGAATTGTATTGATCGGACACCTAAATACATGTGTGGATACATAAAAATATACCGTGTCCCTAGTGCGCCTCAACTAGACTAGCTCGTTGCTCACAGATGGTTAAGGTTTCCTAACCATAAACATGTGTTGTCATTTGATAACGGGATCACATCTGTAACATCCCAATTTTCAATTTGCATGTTATACATAGATCATCATATGCATATCATATTTATTCTTGCATTTTGTTGTGATCGTGGAAATCTTAAGCAACTCAAGGACCCAAGGAGAGAGTTGGAGGTTTCACAAAATTCATATTTGAATTTATTTCAAATTTGAAGAAAGGATCAATTTGATTTTATTATTTTTCTCTCCAATTATTTCCAATATTAAAAATATATGAGAGAAGATAATATGACTTCTTCAAACTAATAGAAATATTGGAGAAAGAATTTTAAAATCAAATTATGATTTTATTGATATTTTATTTGAATTAGAAAAATATTGTATTTTTGAAAATTGCATCTTAGTCCAGAAAAATGTTCATCTTGTCCTAAATATTAGGTTGGACAGTGAAAATTGTTTCTGGAATTTTTAGAAATTTTTATATTTATTTAGGATTTTTCCTCACGGCGATTTTTTTTTAAAAGTGTCGAGCCGGGCCAAGCCCACCCGCGCCGCCGCCTTGCCCGCATCGCCCCCCGTGGAGTCGCCGCACTCCCGGAGGAGTCCGACTCGTCGCTGCCTCGCCGACCCCCTCTCCAAGTTGGAGACTCGGGGAGGGGGGGGGGCTTTATAAGCCGCCCGAGGCCGCCGCCTCCTCCTCGTCTCGCCGCCGCCGCACTGCAGCCCTGCCACCAGCGTCGCCGCCGCCGCTCACCCGCACCGCCGCCTGCTGGTGCTGCCGCCGCCCGCCGCCTCCGCGTAGCCACCGCGCCGCCCGTCGCCGCCGTTGCCGGAATCCGCCGCCGCCGCCGGATCTCGCCGTTGAACCAACTCGGCTAACGGTATAAAACCGCTTGGTTCGATCTCGGTTTTTTCCCGGTTTTCTTCGGTCCAGTTTAGATCGGTTTAGTTTCGGTTTTATTTATTTAACGGATGTTCATTCATTTTAACGAGCGATTTTCGTTAGTTTATTATGTTAGCGAATGTTCGCACCGTAGTATTTTGCTTTTTAGTTTATTTTTAGTGAGGGACCTATCCGCGAATAGTTTTATCGTGATTTAGCCCCTGATCTTTAAACTAGCATAACTTTTTTACTCGTTTATCCAAATTAGATGAAACTAGCGTCTAAATCTTCGTAGCGTTCTGTTCTTTCCAGTTAACCAACTTGAACTTGATTTTGGTCCTGTAAAATTTGAGTTTAGTCCAGATTAGTAAACGATCTTGTTTCGTTCGTATTTTAGTTTCGTTGCTCCATTTGAGTTGAATATTTTTGCAAATCATAGCTAATTACATGTACCCACTGTTAAGATCTAATCCACATGATAATATTGCTGTTAGGTTTGACTTTTGTTAGTTTAAGCCATTTGCTCATTTCGTGTTTGCTTTGGATCTTTTCTCGGTTTTCTCGTTGATTCGTTTGAGTGATTGCTTATTTATGCTATTGTTTGTCTACGCTAGATTACCCGGAGTGCGAAGCTTGTTACTATGAATCTCTAGAGTTTGCTGATCATCAGCAAGGCAAGTTACACTTTGATCATACTCTTTTATACCCAGTTTTTACTATGCATTAGTATTATTCCTCAAACAATTGCATGAGTAGGATTGGGAACATGTGTTTTGCTTGTAGTACTTGAGATAGCAACCTAATACCTTTTGATCACCCCAGGAATATACGTTATGCTTATTATTGCTTAGCCATGCTCATAGACGGGGATTGGATCGTGATTCACACATGGAAGTTTGAGAGTTATTAATCATGGATAACATTAAGGTGGCAACTTTAATATACATCTCTATGGATTGGTTGAGGCACCTGGGGAACCCAGTGTTGCCTGTTTTGGGAAATCCCGGAATACCCGTATGATTTTTCCTATGGAATGCCACCCAGGCTCAAAGGGATCATAAGATTATTCATGCTAGAAACTTCCGTGTGTAGCCACAAGCCATTATGGGCTCTGGCATAGTTGAGTAAGTTGTGTGAGCTCTTCAAGAGGTGGACTAGCAGATGTAGGGGAAAGTAGGTGTACCGGTCCGCCCGGAGTAGAGAGTTAATGCTTCAAAAAGACTATGTCTCGATCATCCGATCATGGATGCGGCCCAGTCTTGTGGGGAAAACTGCGCAAACCTCTGCAGAGTGTATAAACTAATCATGGTTAGCCATGTCCCCGGTTATGGGCATCTTGAGTATCTAGTACTTGAATCTATTGATGTGATCTCATCATGTTACTTTAATTAATTTGTTGGGTTAATGATGATACTTTTAATTGGGATTTGAGTTCGGGTTACCTTCTCAGATATTGGGCAACTTGGGAGTAGTTAAATAAATTTATTCCTTTGTTCTAGGGAAAAACTAGCTTTATGCAAAATCATAAACTTACAACCTCCACCAGCCAAATACTGCATGTAGATATAGTACTTGCATTTCATTGCTTTACAGTGTAACTCTGCCAGCATATTCAATGTGCAGACCTACATGGCTGCAACATCTCATGTTGCAGACTACTCAAATGACAAATAAGGTGTGATAGGTTGTTGTTTTGCACTCAGCTATGCCGTTGGAGTTGATGGACTCATTTACCTTTGAAGCTTTTGCAGTTATTTAGTTTAGATGGCCTTCAGCCATGATATTTTGTGTAATCATACTCTTTGTGAGGACTCGATGTAATAAGTGTGTGATTGAAACTCTGTTATAATTCCTCGAGTACTATGTGTGTCAGCATTACCGATTCAGGGATGACACTGATGCACTGAGACTTGACCGTTTGAGGTCTGGTCGCTATAAGATGGTATCAGAGCACACGTTGACTGTAGGACGCGACCACTAGAATAAACAACATGATTTCTCTTCTCTACTCATTTCTAATTCTCCTCTCTTTCTACTCTATAGATGGCAGATCCCAAGAACAAGTTCACTCAACCGGATGACGACACCCCTTTCGGACGCCACTTGAAGCAAGTCACTAAGTATTTGAACATCGGACTACCAAGCTTCACGGAGACTTTCTCTACATATGTACCAGAAGAGGAGCGCCGGAAGATCAAAGTCTGGGTACCTGGGAGGACATTTGCGCCAACAACGGAGCCTATTGATTTCTACCTGGATGCACCAAGCTGGAGTATAGGTAAGAGCATGGCAGCACATATCACCTTTGGACGCATATGTGAGGTGTATCACAAGGAGCTGGAGAATACCATTTATCAGATATGTGGCCGCCCAGATGACAAATGGGAGATGATTCGTACCAGGAGGGATGGATCAATTGCAGCCTACATTCAAGAGATGGGAGATCATATTCATCGACAAGAGAATCAACAAATTATCCACATGCAGAAGATCAAGAAACTGGTGAAGGGAAACAATGAGCTAGAAGAGGAATTCAAGTCTAGACGCGATGGATACGAGGAAGAGATTGGCGTACTGTTGGAGAAGCATGAAGACCTGAAGAGGAAGATGGGAATATCAGTGGAGAATATCAAGCGAGCAACAGAGATCCGCTCGGAGGACTACATCATCATGGACGACACCGACACAGATAGTGATGCAAATTATGATAGCGATGACGACTACGTTGACGAAGCTGGAGCAAATATCATGGAGTCTTCCTCTATTGAAAATTTCTGATGACCACCATTGTAACTAGTAGTATTCCCCCAAGTAGTTAGCAACAATCAAGTTTGTAATCATAGGTTAGAGCGATTGTGTGATCTTGTGTGATATTGAATGAAGTGAAACTGATTGTGTTTGTTTCATGAGCATATGGGTAGTGAATCTCTCTTAGACCTCATTCTATTCTGCTTTCTCACCCCTTCTAACCCATCAGATGCCTCTGAGACGTGACAATGGATTTGCCTTCCCACAGGAGCTCACTCAGTTGATCCAGCAGTAGAATGCCTTGATGCAGATACTAGTTAAGAACCAGAACCAAGGCAACAACAACAACAACCCACCACCACCACCCCCTGTTGATCACCTAGCCCGTTTCCTAAGGTTGAATACGCCGGTGTTCTCTAGTAGTACCGAGCCGATTGTTGCAGATGATTGTCTCTACAAGATTGGAAGAGAGCTGACCACTGCAGGATGCATAGATGCGGAGAGAGTGCATTTTGCCGTACATCAGCTTGATGGACCTGCAGCATCTTGGTGGGAGAATTCCACAACCACTTACCCCATTGACACTGTTACATGGGATCAGTTTCAGCAGGCTTTTCGCACTGCCCATGTTTTAGCAGGAGCAATGAGCATGAAGAAGCGCGAGTTTCGCAACTTGCGCCAAGGAGGACGTACAGTGGGCCAGTATGTGGATGACTTTAGCAAGTTAGCACGTTATGCCCCTGATGGCTGATACATCTCCAACGTATCTATAATTTTTGATTGCTCCATGCTACTTTATCTACTGTTTTGGACTATATTGGGCTTTATTTTCCACTTTTATATTATTTTTGGGACTAACCTATTAACCGGAGGCCCAGCCCAGAATTGCTGTTTTTTTTGCCTATTTCAGTGTTTCGAAGAAACAGAATATCAAACGGAGTCCAAACGGAATGAAACCTTCGGGAACGTGATTTTCTCACCGAACGTGATCCAGGAGACTTGGACCCTGCTCCAAGGAACAACCGAGGCAGTCACGAGGGTGGGGGGTGCACCCTCCCCCCTGGGCACGCCCCCCTACCTCGTGGGCCCTCTGTTGCTCCACTCACGTACTCCTTCCTCCTATATATACCTACGTACCCCCGACAGATCAAATGCGGAGCCAAAAACCTAATTCCACCGCCGTAACTTTCTGTATCCATGAGATCCCATCTTGGGGCCTGTTCCGGAGCTCCGCCGGAGGGGGCATCCACCACGGAGGCTTCTACATCAACACCATAGCCTCTCCGATGAAGTGTGAGTAGTTTACTTCAGACCTTCGGGTCCATAGCTAGTAGCTAGATGGCTTCTTCTCTCTCTCTTTTTGGATCTCAATACAATGTTCTCCCCCTCTCTTGTGGAGATCTATTCGATGTATTCTTCCTTTTGTGGTGTGTTTGTTGAGATCGATGAATTGTGGGTTTGTGATCCAGCTTATCTATGAATAATATTTGAATCTTCTCTGAATTCTTTTATGTATGATTGAGTTATCTTTGCAAGTCTATTCGAATTATCCTTTTGGTTTGGCCAACTAGATTGGTAGTTCTTGCAATGGGAGAAGTGCTTAGCTTGGGGTTCAATCTTGCGGTGTCCGTTCCCAGTGACAGAAGGGGCAGCAAGGCACATATTGTATTGTTGCCATCGAGGATAACAAGATGGGTTTTTTATCATATTGCATGAAGTTATCCCTCTACATCATGTCATCTTGCTTAAGGCGTTACTCTGTTTTTAACTTAATACTCTAGATGCATGCTGGATAGCGGTCGATGAATGGAGTAATAGTAGTAGATGCAGAATCGTTTCGATCTACTTGTCTCGGACGTGATGCCTATATACATGATCATACCTAGATAAACTCATAACTATGCTCAATTCTGTCAATTGCTCAACAGTAATTTGTTCACCCACCGTAGAATATCTATGCTCTTGAGAGAAGCCACTAGTGAAACCTATGTCCCCCTAGTCTATTCTCATCATATCAATCTCCATTACTTTAATACTTGCTTTGTTTTTACTTTGCCTTTTACTTTTCACTTTGCATCTCTATATCAAAAATACCAAAAATATTATTTATCATCTCTATCAGATCTCACCCTCGTAAGTGACCGTGAAGGGATTGACAACCCCTAATCGCGTTGGTTGCAAGTAGCTATCATTTTGTGCAGGTACGAGGGACTTGTGCGTGATCTCCTACTGGATTGATACCTTGGTTCTCAAAAACCGAGGGAAATACTTACGCTACTTTACTGCATCATCCTCTCCTCTTCGGGGAAATCCAACGCAGTGCTCAAGAGGTAGCAAGAAGAATTCTGGCGCCATTGCCGGGGAGTTTGCGTAAAAGTCAACCATAGCAAGTACCCATCACAATCCCTATCTCCCGCATTACATTATTCGCCTCTCGTTTTCCTCTCCCCCACTTCACCCTTGCCGTTTTATTCGCCTTCTCCTTCCCAATCTCCTCCTCTCCTTCCCATTTGCCTTTTTCCGTTGCCTTGCTGTTTGCTTGTGTGTTGGATTACTTGTTGCCTTGGCGCAAGATAATACAAAATTGTGTGACTTCTCAAATACCAATAATAATGATTTCCTTAGTACTCCAATTGCTCCTCTTAATAATGACGAGTCTTGTGAAATCAATACCACTTTGCTAAATCTTGTTATGAAAGATCAATTCGCCGGCCTTCCTAGTGAAGATGCCGCTACTCATCTAAACAATTTTGTTGATTTGTGTGATATGCAAAAGAAGAAAGATACGGATAATAATATTGTCAAATTGAAGTTATTTCCGTTTTCACTTAGAGATCGTGCTAAAGTTTGGTTTTTGTCTTTGCCTAAAAATAGTATTGATTCTTGGAACAAGTGCAAAGCAGCTTTTATCTCTAAGTATTTTCCTCCCGCTAAGATTATCACTCTTAGGAACGATATTATGAATTTTAAACAACTTGATCATGAGCATGTTGCCCAATCTTGGGAAAGAATGAAATTGATGCTTTGCAATTGCCCTACTCATGGTTTGAATTTATGGATGATCATACAAAAAATTTATGCCGGATTGAATTTTGCTTCTAGAAATCTTTTAGATTCGGCCGCGGGAGGCACGTTTATGGAAATTACGTTAGGAGATGCTACAAAATTGCTTGATAATATTATGGCTAATTATTCTCAATGGCACACCGAAAGATCTTCTAGTAAAAAAGTACATGCTATAGAAGAAATCAATGTTTTGAGTGAAAAGATGGATGAACTTATGAAGATGTTTTCTACTAAATACCTCTCTTGATCCCAATGATATGCCTTTGTCTACTTTGATTGAGAATAAAAATGAATCTATGAATGTGAATTTTGTTGGTAGGAATAATTTTGGTAACAACGCGTATAGAGGGAATTTTAATCCTAGGCCTTTTCCTAGTAATCCTTCTAATAATTATGGAAATTCCTAAAACAACTCTTATGAAAATTTAGTAAGATGCCCTCTGAATTTGAGAGTAGTGTTAAAGAGAAATTGCTTAAAGTTGATGATTTGGCTAGGAACGTTGATAGAATTTCTCTTGAAATTGATTCTTTAAAGCTTAGATCTATTCCTCCTAAACATGATATCAATGAGTCTCTCAAAGCTATGAGAATTTCCATTGATGAGTGCAAGGAAAGAACCGCTAGGATGTGTGCTTCCAAAGATGCCTTTATTAAAGCGTGTTCTTCCAATTCCTATTAAAATCAAGATGAAGATCTAAAAGTTATTGATGTGTCCCCCATTAATCTTTGTTTTGCAATATGAATCTTGATGAAACTGAATATGATCTTCCCTTACCTAGAAGGCGTTTTAAGAATTCAGAGTTTCTAGATCTTGATGATGAAATTGATGAAAGTGGGATTGAAAGAAATAAAAACCTAGATGTTGCTAAACCCACTATTTTGGATCTCAAGGAATTTAATTATGAAAATTGCTCTTTGATTGGTTGTATTTCCTTGTTGCAATCCATGCTAGATTATCCTCATGCTTATAGTCAAAATAAGGCCTTTACCAAACACATTGTTGATGCCTTGATGCAATCTTATGAAGAAAAACTTGAGTTGAAAGTTTCTATCCCTAGAAAACTCTATGATGAGTTGGAAACTACTATTAAAATAAAAATTAAAAATTATGAGTTTCATGCCTTGTGTGATTTGGGTGCTAGTGTCTCCACTATTCCCAAAACTTTGTGTAATTTGCTAGATTTCTGTGACTTTGAAGATTGCTCTCTAAACTTGCATCTTGCGGATTCCATTATTAAAATGCCTATGGGAAGAATTAATGATGTTCTTATTGTTGCAAATAGGAATTATGTGCCCGTAGATTTTATCGTTCTTGATATAGATTGCAATCCTTCATGTCCTATTATTCTTGGTAGACCTTTCCTTAGAACGATTGGTGTGATTATTGATATGAAGGAAGTGAATATTAGATTCCAATTTCCCTTAAAGAAGGGCATGGAACACTTCCCTAGAAAGAAAATAAAATTACCATATGAATCTATCATGAGAGCCACTTATGGATTGCCTACCAAAGATGGCAAAACCTAGATCTATCCTTGCTTTTATGCCTAGCTAGGGGCGTTAAACGATAGCGCTTGTTGGGAGGCAACCCAATTTTATTTTTTGTTTTTTGTTTTTGCTTCTATTTAGGAATAAATAATCCATCTAGGCTCTGTTTGGATGTGGTTTTATGTTTTAATTAGTGTTTGTGCCAAGTAGAACCTATAGGATAAGCTACGATGATAGTTGATTTGATTCTGCTGAAAAACGGAAACTTTGCGCTCAAGAGAAAAAAATCAATAAATCACAGAAACGTGTTTTTGCATTGATTCGTTTTGCTGCTGATCAATAGACAAGTTGTCCAGTACGTCCTATTTTGGTAGAAGTTTTAGAGTTCCAGAAGTTTGCGTTAGTTACAGATTGCTACAGACTGTTCTGTTTTTGACAGATTCTGTTTTGCGTGTGTTGTTTGCTTATTTTGATGAATCTATGGCTAGTAAAATAGTTTATAATCCATAGAGAAGTTGGAATACAGTAGGTTTAACACCAATATAAATAAAAAATGAGTTCATTACAGTACCTTAAAGTAGTATTTTGTTTTCTTTCTCTAACGGAGCTCACGAGATTTCTATTGAGTTTTGTGTTGTGAAGTTTTGAAGTTTTGGGTGAATTCTTTTGATGGATTATGGAACAAGGAGTGGCAAGAGCCTAAGATTGGGGTTGCCCATGGCACCCCCAAGATAATCCAAGGACACCAAAAAGTCAAAGCTTGGGGATGCCCCGGAAGGCATCCCCTCTTTCGTCTACTTCCATCGGTAATTTACTTGGAGCTATATTTCTATTCACCACATGTTATGTGTTTTGCTTGGAGTGTCTTGTATTATTTGCGTCTTTGCTTGTTAGTTTAACACAATCATCCTTGCTGTACACACCTTTTGAGAGAGCCATTCACAAATTGGAATTTGCTAGAATACTCTATATGCTTCACTTATATCTTTTGAGCTTGATAGTTTTGCTCATAGTGCTTCACTTATATCTTTTGAGTGTGATAATTTTTGCTCTAGTACTCCACTTAGATCTTTTAGAGCACGGTGGTGGATTTGTTTTAAAGAAACTATTGATCTCTCATGCTTCACTTAGATTATTTTGAGAGTTATTAATAGCATGGTAATTTGCTTAATATTAATACACTTGGTATTGAAGATATGTGAAACTTTCTTTTGAGTACGTTGAATACTAAGATAAGTTTGATGCTTGATAATTGTTTTGAGATATGGAGGTGATAATATCAAAGTAATGCTAGTTAGGGTGATTATGAATTTAAAGAATGCTTGTGTTGAAGTTTCTTATTCCCATAGCATGCACGTATGGTGAACCGCTTTGTGATGAACTTGGAGCATAATTTTATTTATTGATTGTCTTCCTTATGAGTGGCGGTTGGGGACGAGCGGTGGTGTTTTCCTACCAATCTATCCCCCTAGGAGCATGCGCGTAGTGCTTTGGTTTTTGATGACTTCTAAATTTTTGCAACAAGTGCATGAGTTCTTTTGATTAATGTTGAGTCCATGGATTATACGCACCCTTTCACCCTTCCACCATTGCTAGCCTCTCTAATACCGCGCATTTTTCGCCGGTATCATACACCCACCATATACCTTCCTCAAAACAGCCACCATACCTACCTATCATGGCATTTCCATAGCCATTCCGAGATATATTGCCATGCAACTTTCCATCGTTCCGTTCATATGACACACATTACTTTTGTCATATTGCTTTTTGCATGAACATGTAGTTGACGTTGTATTTGTGGCAAGGCCACCCTCATAATTTTCATACATGTCGCTCTTGATTCATTGCATATCCCGGTACACCGCCGGAGGCATTCATATAGTCATATTTTGTTCTAATTATCGAGTTGTAATTGTTGAGTTGTAAGAAAAATAAAAGTGTGATGATCATTATTATTAGAGCATTGTCCCAGTGAGGAAAGGATGATGGAGACTATGATTCCCCCATAAGTCGGGATGAGGCTCCGGACGAAATATAAATAAAAAAAGAGGCCATAAAAAAAGAAGAGAAAAGGCCCAAATTAAAAAAATGAGAGAAAAAGAGAGAACGGTCAATGCTACTATCCTTTTACCACACTTGTGCTTCAAAGTAGCACCATGATCTTCACGATAGGGAGCCTCATATGTTGTCACTTTCATATGCTAGTGGGGATTTTTTGTTATAGAACTTGGCTTGTATATTCCAATGATGGGCTTCCTCAAAAGTGCCCTAGGTCTTCGTGAGCAAGCAAGTTGGATGCACACCCACTTAGTTTCTTTTGTTGAGCTTTCATATATTTATAGCTCTAGTGCATCCGTTGCATGGCAATCCCTACTCACTCACATTGATATCTATTAATGGGTATCTCCATAGACCTTTGATACACCTAGTTGATGTGAGACTATCTTCTCCTTTTTCTCTTCTCCACAACCACCATTCTATTCCACATATAGTGCTATGTCCACAGCTCACGCTCATGTATTGCGTGAAAGTTGAAAGAGTTTGAGATTACTAAAGTATCAAACAATTGTTTGGCTTGTCATCGGGGTTGTGCATGATTAAATACTTTGTGTGATGAAGATAGAGCAATAGCCAGACTATATGATTTTGTAGGGATAACTTTCTTTAGCCATGCTATTTTGAGAAGACATGATTGCTTTTAGTAGTATGCTTGAAGTATTATTACTTTTATGTCAATATGAACTTTTGTCTTGAATCTTTCGGATCTGAATATTCATACTACAATTAAGAAGATTTACATTGAAATTATGTCAAACTATCACTCCGCATCAAAAATACTTTTTTATCATTTACCTACTCGAGGACGAGCAGGAATTAAGCTTGGGGATGCCTGATACGTCTCCAACGTATCTATAATTTTTGATTGCTCCATGCTACTTTATCTACCGTTTTGGACTGTATTGGGCTTTATTTTCCACTTTTATATTATTTTTGGGACTAACCTATTAACCGGAGGCCCAGCCCAGAATTGCAGTTTTTTTTGCCTATTTTAGTGTTTCGAAGAAACAGAATATCAAATGGAGTCCAAACGGAATGGAACCTTCGGGAACGTGATTTTCTCACCGAACGTGATCCAGGAGACTTGGACCCTGCTCCAAGGAACAACCGAGGCGGTCACGAGGGTGGGGGCGCGCCCTCCCCTCCTGGGCACGCCCCCTACCTTGTGGGCCCTCTGTTGCTCCACCGACGTACTCCTTCCTCCTATATATACCTACGTACCCCCGTCAGATCAAATACGGAGCCAAAAACCTAATTCCACCGCCGTAACTTTCTGTATCCACGAGATCCCATCTTGGGGCCTGTTTTGGAGCTCCGCCGGAGGGGGCATCCACCATGGAGGGCTTCTACATCAACACCATAGCCTCTCCGATGAAGTGTGAGTAGTTTACTTCAGACCTTCGGGTCCATAGCTAGTAGCTATATGGCTTCTTCTCTCTTTTTGGATCTCAATACAATGTTCTCCCCCTCTCTTGTGGAGATCTATTCGATGTAATCTTCTTTTTGCAGTGTGTTTGTTGAGACCGATGAATTGTGGGTTTATGATCCAGCTTATCTATGAATAATATTTGAATCTTCTCTGAATTCTTTTATGTATGATTGAGTTATCTTTGCAAGTCTCTTCGAATTATCCTTTTGGTTTGGCCAACTAGATTGGTAGTTCTTGCAATGGGAGAAGAGCTTAACTTTGGGTTCAATCTTGTGGTGTCCTTTCCCAGTGACAGAAGGGGCAGCAAGGCACGTATTGTATTGTTGCCATCGAGGATAACAAGATGGGGTTTTTAGCATATTGCATGAAGTTATCCCTCTGCATCATGTCATCTTGCTTAAGGCTTTACTCTGTTTTTAACTTAATACTCTAGATGCATGCTGGATAGCGGTCGATGAGTGGAGTAATAGTAGTAGATGCAGAATCGTTTCGATCTACTTGTCTCGGACGTGATGCCTATATACATGATCATACCTAGATAAACTCATAACTATGCTCAATTCTGTCAATTGCTCAACAGTAATTTGTTCACCCACCATAGAATATCTATGCTCTTGAGAGAAGCCACTAGTGAAACCTATGGCCCCCGGGTCTATTCTCATCATATCAATCTCCATTACTTTAATACTTGCTTTGTTTTTACTTTGCCTTTTACTTTTCACTTTGCATCTCTATATCAAAAATACCAAAAATATTATTTATCATCTCTATCAGATCTCACCCTCGTAAGTGACCGTGAAGGGATTGACAACCCCTAATCGCGTTGGTTGCGATTAGCTATCATTTTGTGCAGGTGCGAGGGACTTGTGCATGATCTTCTACTAGATTGATACCTTGGTTCTCAAAAACTGAGGGAAATACTTACGCTACTTTACTGCATCATCCTCTCATCCTCGGGGGAATCCAATGCAGTGCTCAAGAGGTAGCAATGGCGTAGCCATAGATGCCGCTAAGCAGGAGAAGTTTCTGGAGGGACTGAACGATGAAATGAGCATGCAGTTGATGGTGCCAACATTCAACAACTACCAAGAGTTGGTAGACAGGGCTCTAATGATTGAAGGAAAGCAGCAACAAATTGATAATCGTGCAGGAGGAGGTACTCAGGAGGACACTTCAGGAGGTCAACAGAAGCCCCGCTATTCCCCGTACTCAGGAGGACATAACCACAACCATGGAGGTCATAACCATGGAGGACATACGCACAACGGAGCAAGTTCACACAACCACAATGGCCCCAAGAATGGCAATGGGAATGGAGGAAGCAGCAGCCACAACCGTTCCAACCCTTCAACACCAGCCAAGAGGGATATGAGCTGCATTACCTGTTTCAAGTGCCAGAAGACCGGACATTATGTTAGTGAATGTCCTGGCGAAGAATGGAAATGGCAATGGAGGTTCTGCCAAGAAGCCCAACACCTTCACCAAAGGACAGGTGAACCACGTCAGTGTGGAGGAGATTGAGGATCAACCCAATGCAGTTGTCGGTAAGTTTTTGATTAATGCATTTGCCGCCCTTGTTCTTTTTGATACTGGTGCATTGCATTCATACATATCAAGGGGATTTGTGGATAAGTATAACCTGTCAACCGTAGCCCTTAAGTCACCTATGCTGTGCTTATGCAGGAAGGAAGAGTTGTTTCATATGCCTCATGATAGCTTAAACCTCATGAGCTGAATTATGCTATGCATGATTTGGAGTTATCAGCCGTAGTGCATGCGCTGAAGACATGGATACACTTTCTCATCGGAAACCATAGTGATGTACATGGATCATAAGAGTTTGAAGTACATGTTCACGCAGAAGGAGTTGAACCTCAAGCAAAGGAGATGGTTGGAGCTCATAAAGGATTATAATATGAAATTGCACTATCAACCCGGAAAGGCCAATGTCATAGTAGACGCGTTGAGCCGCAAGAGTTATGTTAACATGCTCATAAACGGAGGATTACCTAAGAGTTAGCAGATGATCTTCGAGAGCTATGCTTGGAGATAGTTCCGAGAGGTTATGTCACAACATTGGAAATTCAGTCCACTCTTTTGGGTAAGATCAGAGAAGCCCAGAAGACTGAGAAGGAGATTGCAGAGATAGAGGAAAGACAAAAGGATTTCGTGAGGATGAGCACGACACTTCATGGTTTGAAGATTGCATATATGTGCATAATGACCCCGAGATCAGGAAGTTGATTCTGCAGGAGGCCCATGATTCGCGGTATTCGATTCACCCAGGCAATACTAAGATGTATATAGATCTGAATGAAAGTTTGTGGTGGACAGGAATGAAGAAGGATATCGCCGAGTATGTAGCAGTATGTGATGTATGTCAGAGAGTCAAGGTAGAGCATCAGAAGCCAGCTGGATTGCTACAGCCATTGCCTATACCCGAATGGAAGTGGGATAAGCTTGGCATGTATTTTATCACTGGATTACCCAGGACTCATTCAGGCTATGACTCTATCTGGGTTGTAGTTGATCGTTTGACGAAAGTAGCCCATTTCATCCCAGTGAAGACCACCTATACGAGTGCTAAGTTGGCAAAGATATACATGACCAGGACCGTATGTCTGCATGGAGTTCCGAGGACCATTGTATCAGATAGAGGAACCCAGTTTACTTCAAAGTTTTGGAATCAGTTGCATGAAACTTTGGGTACCGGGCTAGAGTTCAGTACAACCTTTCATCCATAGACAGATGGAAAGACCGAGAGAGTCAATCAGATTTTGGACGACATGTTGAGAGTTTGTGCGCTAGATTATGGATCTAGTTAGGATGACAATTTTCCATATGCAGAGTTCTCTTATAACAATAGTTATCAAGCCAGTTTGAAGATGGCCCCTTTCAAAGTGTTGTACGGAAGGAGGTGCAGGACACCTTTATCGTGGGATGAAGTTGGAGATCGACAGTTGTTTGTACCAAACTTAATCAAAGACTCGGAAGAGAAAGTTAAGTTGATTCGCGATAGACTCAAGGTAGCCCAGTCCAGGCAGAAGAGTTATGCGGATACTAAACGCAAGGAGATAGTTTACGAAGTCAGAGACAGAGCATATCTTCATGTGTCCCCACTTTGAGGAGTTAAGCGTTTTGGAGTCAAGGGAAAGCTAGCACCACGTTTTGTGGGACCATACAGAGTTTTGGAACGCATGGGAGAAGTTGCATACAAGTTGGAATTGCCAGAAGGATTGTCAGGAGTTCATGATGTGTTTCACTTTTCCCAGTTGAAGAAGTGCCACGCAGACATGGACGATATTCCTCTAAGAGATACAGTGCCACTGGAAGCAATTCAGTTAGAAAGTGATTTGACCTATGAAGAGAAGCCAGTCAAGATTCTCGAGTTTTCTAGTCGGGTTACTTGCAGCAAGGTTATTAAGTTTTGCAAAGTTCAGTGGAGCCACCACACCGAGGAGGAAGCCACTTGGGAGCGAGAAGAAGATCTCCACAGAGACCACCCAAACATTTTTGCTGACCAACCCGAATCTCGAGGGCGAGATTCATCTTAAGGGGGTAGGTTTGTAACATTCCAATTTTCAATTTGGATGTTATACATCGATCATCATATGCATATCATATTTATTCTTGCACTTTGTTGTGATCCTGGAAATCTTAAGCAACTCAAGGACCCAAGGAGAGAGTTGGAGGTTTCACAAAATTCATATTTGAGTTTATTTCAAATTGAAGAAAGGATCAATTTGATTTATTATTTTTCTCTCCAATATTAAAAATATATGAGAGAAGATAATATAACTTCTCAAAACTAAGAGAAATATGGGAGAAAGAATTTTAAAATCAAATTATGATTTTATTGGTATTTTATTTGCTATTATTTGAATTAGAAAAATATTGCATTTTTGACAATTGCATCTTAGTCCAGAAAAATGTTCATCTTGTCCTAAATATTAGGTTGGCCGGTGAAAATTGTTTCTCGATTTTTTTGAATTTTTTTATATTTATTTATGATTTTTTCTCGTGGTGAAAGTATTATTTAAAAAAAAGGTTCTGGGCCGGCCTGAGCCGGGCCGGGACAAGCCTAGCCGCACCGCCTCCTTGCCCGCGTCGCCCGCCGTGGAGTCGCCGGACTCCCGGAGGAGTCTGACTTACCGCCGGCTCACCGACCCCCTCTCCAACTCGGAGACTCGGGGGGGGGGGGCTTTATAAGCCGCACGAGGCCACCGCCTCCTCCTCGTCTCGCCGCCACCGCACCGCGGCCCTGCCACCAGTGCCGCCACCGCCAAGTCACGCCGCCGCCTGTAGTTGCTGCCGCTGCTACAGCCTCCCGCCGCCGTCGCGTAGCCACCGCCCCACGCCGTCGTCAAAAGTCGCCGCTGCTGCCGGATCGCGCCGTTGAACCGACTCAGCTAACGGTATAAAACCGCTCGATTCGATATGGGTCATTTCTCGGCTTTCTTCGGTCCGGTTTAAATCGGTTTAGTTTCGGTTTTATTTAACGAACGTTCGTTCGTTTTAACGAAGGATCTTCGTTAGTTTTGTTCTGTTAGCGAACGTTCGTGCCGTAGTATTTTTCTTTTTAGTTTAGTTTCGGCCAGGGACCTACCTGCGAATAGTTTTATCGCGATATAGCCCCTGATCTTTAAACTAACATAACTTTTTACTCGTTTATCCAAATTAGATGAAACCAGCGCCTAAATCTTCATATCATTCTGTTCTTTCCAATTAACCAACTTGAACATGATTTTGGTACTGTAAAATTTGAGTTTAGTCCAGATTTAAACGATCTTGTTTCGTTCGTATTTTGAGTTTCGTTGCTCTGTTTGAGTTGAATCTTTTTGCAAATAGTAGATAATTACATGTACCTACTGTTAAGATCTAATCCACATGATAATATTGATGTTAGGTTTAACTTATGTTAGTTTAAGCCGTTTGCTTGTTTCGTGTTTGTTTTGGATCTTTTCTCGGTTTTCTTGTTGATTCGTTTGAGTGATTACTTATGTATGCTATTGTTTGTCTACGCTAGATTACCCGGAGTGCAAAGCTTGTTACTATGAATCTCAGAGTTTGTAGATCGTCAGCAAGGCAAGTTACACTTTGATCATACTCTTTTATACCCAGTTTTTACTATGCATTAGTATTATTCCTCAAACAATTGCATGCGTAGGACTGGGAACATGTGGTTTGGTTGTAGTACTTGAGATAGGAACCTAATACCTTTTGATCACCTCGGGAATATACCTTATGCTTATTATTGCTTAGCCATGCTCGTAAATGGGGATTGGATCATGATTCACACATGGAAGTTTGAGAGTTATTAATCATGGATAGCATTAAGGTGGCAACTTTAATATACATCTGGGTGGATTTGTTGAGGCACCTAGGGAACCTAGCGTTGCCAGCTTTGGGAAATCCCGGAGCACCCGTGTGATTTTTCCTAAGGAATGCCACCCAGGCTCAAAGGGATCATAAGATTATTCATCCTAGAAACTTCCATGTGCAGCCATAGGCCATTATAGGCTCTGGCATAGTTGAGTAAGTTGTGTGAGCTCTTGAAGAGGTGGACTAGAAGATGTAGGGGAAAGTAGGTGTAGTGGTCCGCCCGGAGTAGAGAGTTAATGCTTTAGAAAGTCTATGTCTCGATCATCCTATCATGGATGCGGTCGAGTCTTGTGGGGGAAAAGTGCGCAAACCTCTAGAGAGTGTATAAACTAATCATGGTTAGCCGTGCCCCCGGTTATGGACATATTGAGTATCTAGTACTTGAATCTATTGATGTGATCTTATCATGTTACATTAATTAACTTGTTGGGTTAATGATGATACTTTTAATTGGGATTTGAGTTGGGGTTACCTTCTCAAATATGGGGAAAATTGGGAGTAGTTAAATAAATTTATTCCTTTGTTGTAGGAAAAAAACTAGCTTTATGCACAATCATAAACTTATAGCCTCCACCAGCCAAATACTGCATGTAGATATAGTACTTGCATTTCATTGCTTTACAGTGTAACTCTGCCAGCATATTCAATGTGCTGACCTACATGGCTGCAACGTCTCATGTTGCAGACTACTCAGAAGACGGATAAGGTGCGATAGGTCGTTGTTTTGTACTCAGCTATGCCGTTGGAGTTGATGGACTCATTTACCTTCGAAGCTTCCGCAGTTATTTAGTTTAGATGGCCTTCAGCCATGATATTTTGTATAATCATACTCTTCATGAGGACTCGATGTAATAAGTGTGTGATTGAAACTCTGTTATAATTCCTCAAGTACTGTGCGTGTCAGCATTACTGATCCAGGGATGACCCTGATGCACAGAGACTTGAACATTTGTGGTCTGGTCGCTACAACATCATTAGGAGAATGATGTGATGGACAAGACCCATATGTTAGCTTAGCATAATGATCGTTCAGTTTTATTGCTATTGTTTTCTTCATGTCAAATACACATTCCTTCGACTATGAGATTATGCAACTCCCGGATATCGGAGGAATGCCTTGTGTGCTATCAAATGTCACAACATAACTGGATGATTATAAAGATTCTCTATGGGTATCTCAGAGGGTGTTTGCTGAGTTGGCATAGATCGAGATTGGGATTTGTCACTCCGAGTATCGGAGAGGTATCTCTGGGCCCTCTCAGTAATACACATCATAAGCTTGTAAGCAAACGACTAAGGAGTTAGTCATGAGGTGATGTATTACGGAACGAGTAAAGAGACTTTCCGGTAACGAGATTGAACTAGGTACAAAGATACCGGAGATCAAATCTCGGGCAAGTAACATACCGATAGACAAGGGAATTACGTATGTTGTCATAAAGGTCCGACCGATAAAGATCTTCATAAAATATGTAGGAGCCAATATGGGCATCCAGGTTCCGCTATTGGTTATTGACCGGAGAGGTGTCACTATCATGTCTACATAGTTCTCGAACCCGTAGGGTCCGCACGCTTAACGTTCGATGACGATATAGTATTATATGAGTTATGTGATTTTGTGACCGAATGTTGTTCGGAGTCCCAGATGAGATCACAGACATGACGAGGAGTCTCGAAATGGTCGGGAGGTAAAGATAGATATATAGGACGATGATATTTGGACACCGGAAGTGTTTAGGGGGGGTACCACATACTTATCGGGTCACCGGAAGGGTTTCCGGACACCCCCGGCAAAATATATGGACCTTATGGGCCAAGAGGGGAAACACACCAGCCACAAAGGAGCTGGTGCGCCCCCCATATGGGCCGGCCTAAGGAGGAGAGGGAAAGAGGAGAAGGGAAGGGTAAGTGTGGAATAGGATTCCCACTTCCTTCCCTCTCCCCCGTCTTTCCTTCCCCCTGCAACAAACATGGCAGGGGAGCGCGGCCAAGTGCAGGAGCCCAAGTAGGATTCACACCTACTTGGGGCGCCCCTTGGTCTCTCCCCTCTCCCTCCCAGCTATATATATGAGGAGGGGGCGCCTAGCAAAAACCAGACAATTGTTTAGCTGTGTGCGGTGCCCCCCTCCACCATTTACATCCTCGGTCATATTTTCGTAGTGCTTAGGCGAAGCCCTGCGAGGAAAACTTCACCATCACCGTCACCACGCTGTCGTGCTGACGGAACTCATCTACTACCTCGACGACTTGCTAGATCAAGAAGGTGAGGGACGTCACCGAGCTGAACGTGTGCAGAATGCGAAGGTGTCGTGCGTTCGGTACTTGATCGGTTGAAGCGCGAAGAAGTTCGACTACATCAGTCGCGTAGAGAAACGCTTCCGCTTACAGTCTACGAGGGTACGTAGACACACTCTTCCCCTCATTGCTATGCATCTCCATTGATAGATCATTGTGTGTGCATAGAAACTTTTTATTTTTCCATGCAACGTTTCCAAACAAAAACAACAATGCTAAGGGGACGATCTGAGAAATGAAAGATCATCCATAAGGCAATCCACAACTTCATATTTGGAGGTTGTGAATGTTTCCTTTGAAGCTTGTTCCAAGCCTAACTGTTAGTGTGCATGTGAAATTTTATATTCTTCCGCATGCCACTTGCGGGATTTGAAGCAGCGCGGCCGTCCATGCACCACCAATTAGGCAACCACCAATACATTAGGGCATGGTCGTGCATCGAATTTATGTGATGGCTCATTGAATGGATGCCATGGGTTGCATGTTCTGGCTTGCGTGCAAGCACGCTAGGAGGAAGCGGGTGGGTGTGGTTGGTTTCTCATCAAGAAGCATGCCCCTTCATGGCCGTATGCCACCTCTGGCACCCCCAAATGTCAACTTATTTGGCCTGTGGTGGCCAATAAAAGTCAACTCTCCCCCCTCTCTTCCTTATCATTTCAACTCTCTGGCGCTTCCTGAAGGAAATATGCCCTAGAGGCAATAATAAAGTTGTTATTTTATATTTCCTTATATGATGATAAATGTTTATTATTCATGCTAGAATTGTATTAACCGTAAACTTCATACATGTGTGGATACATAGACAAAACACTGTGTCCCTAGTAAGCCTCTACTAGACAATCTTGTTTATCAAAGATGATTAAGTTTCCTAACCATAGACATGTGTTTTCATTTGATGAAAGGGGTCACATCATTAGGAGAATGATGTGATGGACAAGACCTATCCGTTAGCATAACATATTGATCATTCAGTTTTATTGCTATTGTTTTCTTCATGTCAAATACATATTCCTTCGACTATGAGATTATGTAACTTCCGGATATCGGAGGAATGCCTTGTGTGCTATCAAATGTCACAACATAACTGGATGATTATAAAGATTCTCTATGGGTATCTCTGAAGGTGTTTGCTGAGTTGGCATAGATCGAGATTGGGATTTGTCACTCCGAGTATCGGAGAGGTATCTCTGGGCCCTCTCAGTAATACACATCATAAGCTTGCAAGCAAACGACTAAGGAGTTAGTCACGAGGTGATGTATTGCGGAACGAGTAAGGAGACTTGCCGATAACGAGATTGAACTAGGTACGAAGATACCGGAGATCAAATCTCGGGCAAGTAACATACCGATAGACAAAGGAATTACGTATGTTGTCATAAAGGTTCGACCGATAAAGATCTTCATAGAATATGTAGGAGCCAATATGGGCATCCAGGTTCCGCTATTGGTTATTGACCGGAGAGGTGTCACTATCATGTCTACATAGTTCTCGAACCCGTAGGGTCCGCACGCTTAACGTTCGATGACGATATAGTATTATATGAGTTATGTGATTTTGTGACCGAATGTTGTTCGGAGTCCCAGATGAGATCACAGACATGACGAGGAGTCTCGAAATGGTCGGGAGGTAAAGATAGATATATAGGACGATGGTATTTGGACACCGGAAGTGTTTAGGGGGGGTACCAGATACTTATCGGGTCACCGGAAGGGTTTCCGGACACCCCCGGCAAATATATGGACCTTATGGGCCAAGAGGGGAAACACACCAGCCACAAAGGAGCTGGTGCGCCCCCCATATGGGCCGGCCTAAGGAGGAGAGGGAAAGGGGAGAAGGGAAGGGTAAGTGTGGAATAGGATTCCCACTTCCTTCCCTCTCCCCCGTCTTTCCTTCCCCCTGCAACAAACATGGCAGGGGAGCGCAACCAAGTGCAGGAGCCCAAGTAGGATTCACACCTACTTGGGGCGCCCCTTGGTCTCTCCCCTCTCCCGCCTAGCTATATATATGAGGAGGGGGCGCCTAGCAAAAACCAGACAATTGTTTAGCTGTGTGCGGTGCCCCCCTCCACCATTTACATCCCCGGTCATATTTTCGTAGTGCTTAGGCGAAGCCCTGCGAGGAAAACTTCACCATCACCGTCACCATGCTGTCGTGCTGACGGAACTCATATACTACCTCGACGACTTGCTAGATCAAGAAGGTGAGGGACGTCACCGAGCTGAACATGTGCAGAATGCGAAGGTGTCGTGCGTTCGGTACTTGATCGGTTGAAGCGCGAAGAAGTTCGACTACATCAATCGCTTAGAGAAACGCTTCTGCTTACAGCCTACTAGGGTACGTAGACACACTCTTCCCCTCATTGCTATGCATCTCCATGGATAGATCATTGTGTGTGCATAGAAACTTTTTATTTTTCCATGCAACATTTCCAAACAAAAACAACAATGCTAAGGGGACGGTCTGAGAGATGAAAGATCATCCATAAGGCAATCCACGACTTCATATTTGGAGGTTGTGAATGTTTCCTTTGAAGCTTGTTCCAAGCCTAACTGTTAGTGTGCATGTGAAATTTTATCTTCTTCCGCATGCCACTTGCGGGATTTGAAGCAGCGCGGCCTTCCATGCACCACCAATGAGGCAACCACCAATACATTAGGGCATGGTCATGCATCGAATTTACGTGATGGCTCATTGAATGGATGCCATGGGGTGCATGTTCTGGCTTGCGTGCAAGCACGCTAGGAGGAATCGGGTGGGTGTGGTTGGTTTCTCATCAAGAAGCATGCCCCTTCATGGCCGTATGCCACCTCTGGCACCCCCAAATGTCAACTTATTTGGCCTGCGGTGGCCAATAAAAGTCAACTCACCCCCTCTCCTCCGTATCATTTCAACTCTCTGGCGCTTCCTGAAGGAAATATTCCCTAGAGGCAATAATAAAGTTGTTATTTTATATTTCCTTATATGATGATAAATGTTTATTATTCATGCTAGAATTGTATTAACCGTAAACTTCATACATGTGTGGATACATAGACAAAACACCGTGTCCCTAGTAAGCCTCTACTAGACAATCTTGTTTATCAAAGATGATTAAGTTTCCTAACCATAGACATGTGTTTTCATTTGATGAAAGGGGTCACATCATTAGGAGAATGATGTGATGGACAAGACCTATCCGTTAGCATAACATATTGATCGTTCAGTTTTATTGCTATTGCTTTCTTCATGTCAAATACATATTCCTTCGACTATGAGATTATGTAACTTCCGGATACCGGAGGAATGCCTTGTGTGCTATCAAACATCACAACGTAACTGGGTGATTATAAAGATGCTCTACAAGTATCTCCGAACATGTTTGTTAGGCTGGCATAGATTGATATTAGGCTTTGTCACTCCGAGTATCAGAGAGGTATATCTAGGCCCTCTCGGTAATACACGTCATAAGAAGCCTTGCAAGCAAAGTGACTAATGAGTTAGTTGCAGGATGATGTATTACAGAATGAGTAAAGAGACTTGCCGGTAACGAGATTGAACTATGTATGAAGATAGCGACGATCGAATCTCGGGCAAGTAACATACAGATGGACAAAGGGAATAACGTATGTTGGTCCGACCGATAAAGATCTTCATAAAATATGTAGGAGCCAATATGGGCATCCGGGTTCCGCTATTGGTTATTGATCGGAGAGGTGTCTCGGTCATGTCTACATAGTTCTTGAACCCGTAGGTTTCGCATGCTTAACATTCGATGATAACATAGTATTATATGAGTTATGTGATTTGGTGACCGAATGTTGTTCTGAGTCCCAGATGAGATCATGGACATGACGAGGAGTCTCGAAATGGTTGGGAGGTAAAGATTGATATATAGGACGATGGTATTCGGACACCGGAAGTCTTCCGGAGGGTACCTGGTACATAAAGGGGGCGAACCAGGGTAGGAGCCCAAGTGGGAATCAGCCCCACTTGGGGTGCCCCCCAGGCCTCTCCCCTCTCCCTTCCACTTAGCACACAGAACAACAAGTGTTAGTCGTGTGCAGCGCCCCCCTCCACAGTTTACACCCCGGTCATAGTTTTGCGGTGCTTAGGCGAAGCCCTATGAGAATCATTTCACCATCACCGTCACCATGTCGTCATGCTGACGGAACTCATCTACTTCCTCGACACCTTGTTGTATCAATAAGGCGAGGGACGTCATTTGCGCTGAACGTGTGCAGAACTCGGAGTTGCCGTACGTTCGGTGCTTGATCGGTCGAAGCTAGAAGAAGTTCGACTACATCAACCGCGTTATCAAACGCTTCCACTTTCGGTCTACGAGGGTACGTAGACACACTCTCCCCCTCTCGTTGCTATGCATCTCCTAGATAGATCTTGCGTGACTGTAGGATTTTTTTTGAAATTGTTTGCTACATTTCCCAACAGTGGTATCAGAGCCAAGTCTATGCATAGATGATATGCACGAGTAGAACACAAAGAGTTGTGGGCAGCGATCATCATACTACTTACCACCAATGTCTTATTTTTATTCGGCGGTATTGTTGTATGAAGCGGCCCAGACCAACCTTACATGACCACGTTCATGAGACCGGTTTCACCGACAGGCATGCAACTAGTTTTGCATAAAGGTGGCTGACGGGTATCTGTTTCTCCTACTTTAGTTGAATCAAATTTGACTGCGGCCGGTCCTTGTTGAAGGTTTAAACAACAAACTTGATAAATTACTGTTGTGGTTTTGATGCATAAGTAAGAACTGTTCTTGCTAGAAGCCCGTAGCAGCCACGTAAAACTTGCAACAACAAAGTAGAGGACGTCTAACTTGTTTTTGTAGGGCATGTTGTGATGTGATATGGTCAAGACATAATGTGATATACGTTATTGTATGAGATGATCATGTTTTGTAAAAGCTATCGGTAACCGGCAGGAGCCTTATGGTTGTCCCTTTATTGTATGAAATGCAAACGCCATGTAATTGCTTTACTTTATCACTATACATTAGCGATAGTTGTTAGAAGCAATAGTCGGCGAGACGACTACGACGCTACAATGGAGATCAAGGTGTCGAGCCGGTGACGATGGAGATCATAATGATGCTTTGGAGATGGAGGTCAAAAGCACACGATGATGATGGCCATATCATGTCACATATTTTGATTACATGTGATGTTTATCTTTTATGCTTCTTATTTTTCCTAGTACGACGATAGCATTATAAGATGATCCCGTAACTAAATTTCAAGGTATAAGTGTTCACCTTGAGTATGCACCGTTGCGATAGGTCGTCGTGTTGAGACACCACGTGATGATCGGGTGTGATAGACTCTACATTCACATACAACATGTGCAAGATAGTTTTGCACATGCGGAATACTCGGGTTAAACTTGACGAGCCTGGCATGTACAGACATGGCCTCGGAACACTGGAGACTGAAAGGTCAAACGTGAATCATATAGTATATATGATCAACATAGAGATGTTCACGATTGATGACTACCTCATATCACATGATGATCAAACATGACTTAGTTGATTTTGATCATTATCACTTAGATGACTTGAGGGATGTCTATTTAAGTGGGAGTTCTTAAGTAATTTGATTAATTGAACTTTAATTTATCATGAACTTAGTCTTTATAGTATTTGCAAATTATGTTGTAGATCAATAGCTCGCGTTGTAGCTCCCCTTAGTTTTTGATATGTTCCTAGAGAAAAATAAGTTGAAAAATGATAGTAGCAATGATGCGAACTGGGTCCATGATCTGACGATTATCCTCATTACTGCTTAGAACGAGGGATTCAAAGATGTTTTGAACGCCACAAAGCATATGAGATGTTCCAAGAGCTGAAACTAGTATTTCAGACTCATGCCCATGTCAAGAGGTATGAGAACTCTAACAAGTACTTTGCCTACAAGATGGAGGAGAATAGCTCAACTAGTGAGCATGTGCTCAGAATGTCTGGGTACTACAATCACTTGAATCAAGTGGGAGTTAATCTTCCAGATAAGATAGTGATTGACAGAGTTCTCTAGTCACTATTAGCAAGCTGCTAGAACTTCGTGATGAATTATAATGTGCAAGGGATAACGGAAAAGATTCTTGAGTGCTTCGCAATGCTGAAATCAGCGAAGGTAGAAATCAAGAAAGAGCATCTAGTGTTGATGGTTAACAAGACCACTAGTTTCAAGAAAATGGGCAAAAGAAAATAAAGGGAATTTCAAGAAGAATGACAAGCAAGTTGCCACTCCTGTGAAGAAGCCCAAAGCTAGACCTAAGCCTGAAATTGAGTGCTTCTACTACAAAGGGAATGGTCACTGGAAGCGGAACTACCCCAAATAGTGGGAGGATAAGAAGGCTGGCAAAGTGAACACAAAGGTATATTTGATATACATGTTATTGATGTGTACTTTACTAGTGTTCATAGTAACCCCTGGGTATTTGATACCGGTTTAGTTGCTAAGATTAGTAACTCAAAACAGGAGTTGCAAAATGAACAGAGACTAGTCAAGGGCGAGGTGATGATGTGTGTTGGAAGTGATTCCAAGGTTGAAAAGATCACCATTGCACACTCCATCTACCTTCAGGATTAGTGTTGGACCTAAATAAATGTTATTTGATGTTTGCGTTGAGCATGAATATGATTGGATCATGTTTATTGCGATATGATTATTCATTTAAGTCAGAGAATAATTGTTTTTCTGTTTACATGAATAAAACGTTCTATGGTTATACACCCAATGTAAATGGTTTATTGAATCTTGATCGTAGTGATACACACATTCATAATATTGATGCCAAAAGATGCAAAGTTGATAGTGATACTGCAATACATTTGTGGCACTTCCGTTTAGGTCATATTGGTGTAAAGCGCATGAAGAAATTCCATATGGATGGATTTTTGGAATCACTTGATTGTGAATCACTTGATAGTTGTGAACCATGCCTCATGGGCAACATGACTAAAACTCCGTTCTCCGAAACAATGGAGTGAGCTAATGACTTATTGGAAATAATACATATCGATGTATGCGGTCCGATGAGTGTTGAGGCATGCGACAGGTATCATTATTTTCTGACCTTCACAGATGATTTGAGTAGATATGGGTATATCTACTTAATGAAACACAAGTCTAAAACATTTGAAAAGTTCAAAGAATTTCAGAGTAAAGTGGAGAATCATCATAACAATAAAATAAAATTTCTATGATCTGATCGCGGAGCTAAATATTTGAGTTACAAGTTTGACCTTCATTTAAAACAATGTGGAATAGTTTCATAACTCACGCCACCTGGAACACCACAGCATAATGGTGTGTCTGAATGTCGTAATCGTACTTTATTAGATATGGTGCGATCTATGATGTCTCTTACCGATTTACCACTATCTTTTTGGGGTTATGCATTAGAGACAGTTGCATTCACGTTAAATAGGGCACTGTCTAAATCCGTTGAGATGACACCATATGAACTGTGGTTTGGCAAGAAACCTAAGCTGTCGTTTCTTAAAGTTTGGGGTTGCAACACTTATGTCAAAAGGCTTCAACCTGATAAGCTCAAACCCAAATCGGAGAAGTGCATCTTCAGAGGATACCCTAAGGAAACAATTGGGTACACCTTCTACCACAGATCCGAAGGCAAGATCTTTGTTGCTGAGAATGGGACCTTTCTAGAGAAGGAGTTTCTCTCGAAAGAAGTGAGTGGGAGGAAAGTAGAACTTGATGAGGTAATTGTACCTTCTCTCGAATTGGAAAGTAGGACATCAGTGAAATCCGTTCCCATGATGTCTACACCAACTAGAGAGGAAGCTAATGATGATGATCATGAAACTTCGGATCAAGTTACTACTAGACCTCATAGGTCGAACAAAGCACGTTCCACACCAGAGTGGTATGGTAATCCTGTCCTGGAAGTCATGTTATTAGACCATGGCGAACCGCCGAACTATGAAGAAGCTATGATGAGCCCAGATTCCGATAGATGGCTTGAGGCCATGAAATCTGAGATAGGATCCATGTATGAGAACAGAGTGTGGACTTTGGTGGACTTGCCCGATGATCGGCAAGCCATTGAGAATAAATGGATCTTCAAGAGGAAGAAGGACACTGGTGGCAGTATTACTATCTACAAAGCTCAACTTGTCGCGAAAGGTTTTCGACATGTTCAAGGTGTTGACTACGATGAGATTTTCTAACTCGCAGCGATGCTTAAGTCTGTTCGCATCATGTTAGCAATTGCCGCATTTTATGAAATCCGGCAAATGGATGTCAAAATTGCATTCCGTAATGAATTTCTTAAAGAAGAGTTGTATATGATGCAACCAAAAGGTTTTGTCGATCCTAAAGGTGCTAACAAAGTGTGCAAACTCCAATGATCCATCTATGGACTGGTGCAAGCATCTCAGAGTTGGAATATACGCTTTGATAAGGTGATCAAAGCATATGGTTTTATGCAGACTTATGGTGAAGTCTGTATTTACAAGAAAGTGAGTGGGAGCTCTATAGCATTTCTGATATTATATGTGGATGACATATTGTTGATTGGAAATGATGTAGAATTTTTGGATAGCATAAAAGGATATTTGAATAAGAATTTTCAATGAAAGACCTCGGTGAAGCTGCTTACATATCGGGCATCAAGATCTATAGAGATAGATCAAGACACTTGATAAGACTTTCAATGGGTACGTACCTTGACAAGATTTTGAAGGAGTTCAAAATGGATCAATTAAAGAAGGAGTTCTTGCCTCTATTGTAAGGTGTGAGCTTGAGTAAAGACTCAAAACCCGACCATGGCAGAAGATAAAGAGAGAATGAAAGTCATTCCCTATGCCTCAGCCATAGGTTCTATAAAGTATGCCATGTTGTGTGCCAAACCTGTTGTGTACCTTGCCATGAGTTTGGCAAGGGGGTACAATAGTGATCCAGGACTAGATCACTATACAATAGTCAAATTATCCTTAGTTACCTTAAAGAGGACTAAGGAAAATGTTTCTCGGTTATGGAGGTGATAAAGAGTTCATCATAAAGAGTTACATCGATGCAAGCTTTGACACTTATCTAGATGACTTTAAGTCTCAATCTAGATACGTATTGAACGTGGGAGCAATTAGCTAGAGTAGCTCCATGCAGAGCATTGTAGACATAGAAATTTGCAAAATACATACGGATCTGAATGTGGCAACCCGTTGACTAAAATTCTCTCTCAAGCAAAACATGATCACACCTTAGTACTCTTTGGGTGTTAATCACATAGCGATATGAACTAGATTATTGACCCTAGTAAACCCTTTTGGTTTTGGTCACATAGCGATGTGAACTATGGGTGTTAATCACATATAGATGTGAGCTATTGGTGTTAAATCACATGGCGATGTGAACGAGATTATTGACTCTAGTGCAAGTGGGAGACTGAAGGAAATATGTCCTAGAGACAGTAATAAAGTTGTTATTTTATATTTCCTTATATCAAGACAAATGTTTATTATTCATGCTAGAATTGTATTAACCGGAAACTTCATACATGTGTGGATACACAGACAAAACACCGTGTCCCTAGTAAGCCTCTACTAGACTAGCTCGTTTATCAAAGATGGTTGACTTTCCTAACCATAGACATGTGTTGTCATTTGATGAACGGGATCACATCAATAGGAGAATGATGTGATGGACAAGACCCATTCATTAGCATAACATATTGATCATTTAGTTTTATTGCTATTGCTTTCTTCATGTCAAATACATATTCCTTCGACTATGAGATTATGTAACTCCCGGATACTGGAGGAATGCCTTGTGTGCTATCAAATGTCACAACATAACTGGGTGATTATAAAGATGCTCTACAGGTATCTCCGAAGGTGTTTGTTGGGTTGGCATAGATCGAGATTAGGATTTGTCACTCCGAGTATCGGAGAGGTATCTCTGGGCCCTCTCGGTAATACACATCATAAGAAGCCTTGCAAGCAAAGTGACTAATGAGTTAGTTGCAAGATGATGTATTACAGAACAAGTAAAGAGACTTGTCGGTAACGAGATTGAACTAGGTATGAAGTTAACGACGATCGAATCTCGGGCAAGTAACATACCGATGGACAAAGGGAATTACGTATGTTGTTATAATGGTTCGACTGATAAAGATCTTCATGGATATGTAGGAGACAATATGGGCATCCGGGTTTCGCTATTGGTTATTGACCGGAGAGGTGTCTCGGTCATGTATACATAGTTCTCGAACCCGTAGGGTCCACACGCTTAACGTTCGATGACGATATAGTATTATATGAGTTATGTGATTTGGTGACCGAATGTTGTTCGGAGTCCCTGATGATATTGTGGACATGACGAGGAGTCTTGAAATGGCTGACAGGTAAAGACTGATGTATAGGACGATGGTGTTCGGACTTGAAGTGTTCCGGAGGGTACCTGGTACATATAGGGTCACCGGAAGGGGTTCCGGTCACCCCCAACTAAGATATGAGCTTAATGGGCCATGTGAGGGACAGACCAGCACACAAGGGGCTGGTGCGCCCCTTCACCAGGATGGCCAGCCCTAGGGAAAGGAAAGGGGGGAGGGTAAGTCCCCCCTTCCATCCCCTCCTCAAGGAAGAAAGGAAAGGGGGGGGGCGCCACCTCCCCGTTCCTTCCCCTGGCGTCTATACAAGGAGGGGGGGGAACCAGGGCAGGAGCCCAAGTGGGATTTGGCCCCACTTGGGGCGCCCCTTGGCCGCTTGCCTCTCCCTCCCACCTATATATATGAGGAAGGGGGGCTCCTGGCACATAGACTAACAATCATTAGCCGTGTGCGGTGCCCCCCTCCACAGTTTGCAACCACGGTCATAATTTTGCGCTGCTTAGGTGAAGCCTTGCGAGAATCACTTCACCATCACCATCACCACGCTATCGTGCTGACGGAACTCATCTACTTGCTCGACACCTTGCTGGATCAAGAAGGCGAGGGACGTCATCGTGATGAACGTGTGCAGAACTCGGAGGTGTCGTACGTTCGGTGCTTGATCGGTCGGAGCTAGAAGAAGTTCGACTACATCAACCGCGTTGTCAAACGCTTGCGCTTTCGGTCTACGAGGGTACGTAGACACACTCCCCCCTCTCGTTGCTATGCATCTCCTAGATAGATCTTGTGTGAGCGTAGGAATTTTTTGAAATTGCATGTTATGTTCCCCAACACTTCCAACTTCTCTCGCCCGCCATCGATCCATCGCATCCTCGTAAATGGTGCAGAGGACCGAGCAGAGAAGTGGGTGGATCCCTGCACCACCATTGGGACTAGATGAACGTGGCAAGGAGGAGGTAGCGAAGAAGGAATTGGGACGTCTTCCCTGCCCCACCACCATCGACTCACGGTTGGCATGGGACAATGCTATTGAGATGAATTTTCGGGTCATCGGGGCATGCATTACCGCATTCTACATAGTCCGTTACCAAGGCCGCAATTAGTTCGCTACTATTAGTTCTTCTATCAATGTGATTGTAGTGTGACTAATTTTCCATCCAATTTATTGGGAACAAATCGATATTAGTTGGTCTATCAATGCGATAGTAGTTTTTATAATTTTCTCTTATTGGGGAAGAACCTATTACCAATGATAGGTGGGTCTTGCATGGAAGATATGAATAAGGTTGTACTGTGATGACTCTTCATTGGCGATATTGAAGATGATGACTCTTCTAGAGTACCTTTTGCCTCTTAGCCTTCATATTTGAAGTTATTATGGAGTTTTGGATCATATGTCAACTCTGCTAGAGTTGCACTTAGAGCATCTCCAATAGTTAACCTAAAAATGGACCGAATACCTTAAATACTAAAATATTAGTTTTTTTGCCTCCCTCCCCCCCAAAGTTCCAAGAGCTAACCTAAAATTACGAGAGAGAGAGAGAGAGAGAGAGAGAGAGAGAGAGAGAAGCACTATCCTAGTAGACATCCCATACAGATAAAAGGGGCCACCTCAGGATGGATCCTACGGGGATGGAGGGGTCCTAGGAGGAGGATGACCCATCACAAGGTTGCCGCCATTAGCTGTTCCTCTCTCTCCATGTTGGCCTCCTTATCCTTCTGCCGACACCACCTCCGCCCAGTACTTACCTACTCGGAAGCCGGCTAGGGATGGACGATGGATGGGCGGTTGGGAGCACGGGGACAGAAGGCGAGGATATGGGGATAGAGAGGTGGTGGTTTTTGCCACGATCCGATAGGTAGAGCAAAGGATAGGAGGCGTCGGGCCTTTGTGTTGGCCTTCTTGCGATTTCGGCAGCTGTCGCGGCACACAGACCCAAATATTGGAAAACCCTCCATGCTCACCCTAATACTTCTGGCCCAAAAAACGACCTTCCCTTGCTAGTTGGCCCAACTAGGCAACTAGCGGACGATGCAGTCAAAATTGGGGTTAGCCATGGAATCGTTCAACACAATTGTCCCTGGGAGGTCCAATTCGAGGGAGCTTTTTTTGCAGAAAAACTTTCGATCTATTCATCTTCAATCATGGGAGTACAATGAATACTAGAAATAATTAAAAAATATGTCCAAATTCGTAGACTGCCTAGCGATGACTATAGGCACTGAAAAAAGCCAAAGGCGCGCCGTTGTCATCACCCCTCCCTCGCCAGAGCTGGAGAAAACTTGTTGTAGTAGACAGTCGGGAAGTCGTCATGCTAAGCGAGCTTAGTGACGTAAGGATATTACTTCCCTTGTACACACATTGTAACCCCCTCTACTTTGCTCATTGGTGCAAAGCCGCCTTTGAAGGTTGTCATATATTATAACATTTGCTTATTTAATATACTCTTCGTCTCAAAATGTAAGACGTATTTTTTTGACACTATTAGGGAGTAGTAGAAATCTCCCCTACCATTTAAGTGCCAAAAAATTTACACGAAAATAATTTAAGACGATGGTGGAAAATAATGTAAGACAATGGAGGACTAATGCGAAGTATACATCATTTGTTGAGCATGTAGGTTTATATCAAACAAAATAGTACCATAACTGATGGTTTACTCGCTGTTAATCTAAAAATAAGAGTAACATGTAATAACATGCATGAGATTAAAATGGTACTTATATGAACTAAGATCGGACCGTCATTGATATTCTCAGTAAATCAAGGCGTCCTCCTAGATCATGGAGTTCATATATCTTAAATCATGATGTACTTCAACCGCAAAAAAAATAAAAAAAAATCAAGGAGTACTTAATCATTAATCAATCACTAAAAAAAGACTACCAATGATTGGCATGCATTACGTTATGATACATTAGTATAGTTGCATGCATGGAATACTCAGTGTTAATTAATCAAATCGTATTTATACTAAGGACCGGGTAGACATATTCGTGGTTACTCCGGCTCCGGCTCCGGCGTAGATCAAAAGTAGGTAGATCAAAAGAGGTGACTGCATGGAGCAATGAGAGCATGCTTTCTGCTTCCTGCTGGTCGCCTCAAGGGAAGGAGACCACCGGCCACGCTTTTCGGAGAGTAATCTGAGGGACGCAGGACCTGGAGGGATGGCGTGCGGTCTAGCTGTCAGCGCAGCCGAACACAGATCACACGCAGTCACCGGGTGGAAGCCTGTGCATTTAATGAACCTATGCGAAATGCGGTTGCGGCCGATCCGATCCCCCACGGCGGATCCCTCCTCGCTTGCAAAAGCAATAAATGGATCCCTCCTCACCAAGCTTATATAAATAGCCTCATCACACCACCAGCCCCCTCACCAAGCCAGTCGACTCAGGATCGGAGAGCCAGAGCACGCAGCCCAGCCTTCCCCAGAAAGCTAGAGCGAAGCGCAGCCTCTCCCTGCCTCCTCTCTCCACCTTACCCCGTCGATGGCGTCCGCACCACGCACCGCCCATGTTGACGCTCAAAAATGGTACAATCGTAAAATTTGCTTAAAGCTATGTCAACATTAATTTAAACTTATGATTGGAACTCACCATGGGATGGCTCTCTTGGAGAAGATCAAGATGGATAAGAAGATGGTCTTAAACGGAGCTCGGATGCAAAAGTTATGACAAGTTCAGAGATGCTCATATTGACATCAGATTATAAATGATCATAAACTCAATTAATATGGCCTCTTATGGAAAACGTTTCAACATGAAAGTCGTGCGTCTCGTCGAATCGGTTGATTTTGATATAAAATCGTCTTAATCCGAGGTCGTATGCAACCTGTGTAGGCAAAACAAGGTCAGAAACAGAAGCTGCAGAGTCATTTCGGACCGGCCGAGTTGATTGACTCGGTGAGACCGAGTTGATCCGAAAAATTACAGAAAGTTTGCAACGTTCACTCGGTGGGACCGAAAAAAACCAATCGGTGAGACCGAGATTGATCCGGAAATTGCCAAAGATTCCTGTCCGAGTTAGGTTAGGGTTTTTGATGTTTTGGACGGAATTTTTAGTCCTTTTCTTATACGAAAAGTCCAGCCGCCTCATAAATAGATGAGAGGTGACGGCCGATTAAACAACACACAATCGATCAATCAATCTACTACTTTTTCGTGTTCATCTACTTTTTGTCTTTCCCTTGTATCTTTCTTCTCGTTCTTCGCTAGTTCTTCATGCTGGAGGGCTGCGGATCCACGAGGCTCTAGGGGCGAGCGAATCGACCTGGAGCAGCCCATAGCCGCCGCGAGCCCTGACGGGGTCCCTCCCGGGCAAGCGGGGCTTCGGGTCTGCAAAAGCACCCGTCGACTGTCTTGCGTACCGCGCTGTCGGTCGGGTCTTCTTCGATGTGAGCTGCGGTGCATCACCCCCGGCGTCGAGGGTACACGTGACGTGTTCGTGTGTCAACACATTTTTTGGCGACTTCGCTGGGGAAGAAGCTTTGAACGGTCTCCAGCCCGTTATTGCTACGAAGAGATCGTCATCAAGTTGCTGCAATCTACAAAGGTAATATGAATACCCAATTCCCCTTTGTAGATGCAAATAATCCATATGTTGTTGTTGGATCACCTAATGAGCATAATGTAACGGCTAGCCCTAGTTTTATCAATTATGCATCTAATTATGCGCAAGGGCCGATGCAAAACAATCTTCTTGCTTTAAATTCTTATGATTTTAGCAACGTACAACATATGTATCCAAACTCTCATGCATCGGCAACCCCGCATATTCATATGCCGATGAACAACATGATGGGTTTGGTTAATCAATTTGAAACACCTCATGTTAAAATTTCTAATAGCATACAGGAAAATGTTTTACCTTTTTATTCATCGGCAACTAATTTGCAATATGTGAATCCAACCTTGCCGATGGATGGGAGAATTGGCCATGCTACTACTAGCTATTCGGCCAGTTACTCTCAACCATCATATGCTACACCTCATGTTAGTAAATTTTCGGCACCATACACAATTGTAGATGCTCATAATTCGGCTTCAGACCTTTCTAGTCATAGCCGAATAAATGTAAATTTTACAGGAGCGGTTGTGCCAAATATTGTAGAAGATGAGGTAATTGTGGCTGCATTGAAGAGTTTAGCCCAAAATAAGAGGATCAGTGCTATTTTCCAACATGAAAAGGGGCTATTTCCTTATTATGTCATAATAAAAGCTAGAGTTTTGCAAGAAGATGAATCTTTGCCAATTGATAAAATTGGCGAGCAAAAATATGGTATTACAACAATGCATATGCCTTCACCTAGTACTACATCATATTATACACCCCCTACACTATTGCAAAATTTCGGCAACACCCGTGTGTCATTGCTGAAAGAATCTAAAAGCATTGGGGGGCAATCGTATCCAGAGTGGGCTGAAATTGAGAAAAAGCTTAAAGCCAACTTTGTCGCTCGCCACCAGAAACAAAAAGAAAAAGAATTGGCTCAGATAAAAGAAGCATTGTCAATTGGTAGTATCAATGAAAAGAAGGATGATTCAGAACTGGAAAGTGCTTCGGTTGAAAAAGCCAAATCAAGTAGTATAAATTCTGAATCCATCAAATCCAAAGAGGCAGGCATTACTAAGAAAGGGCATGGCAAGCATAGCAAAACAACCATGCTTGATTTTTCTGAAGTTAATGGAACCTACTTCCTGCCCTATGAGTTTCGTGCCGTAGAAATTGACAAGCCTCAAGGACAAGAGCAAGTAGCTGAACAAAGTTCGGCTGACAAGGATCTTCAAAGTAATGCTGCATGGAATCAAGAAAAAGATGATGATAAGGAGTTGGGGAGCCATCCAAAGATAGATCAATATATTGTTCAAGTCACACCACCATCATGCTCTCCCAACAAATTTGAAAAGGTATGCCTAGCAAGTAATTTTCCTATTTCCAGATTTGGTCGCAACTTCATAGTTGATGCATCTATTAGAAAAATCCTCATAAGTAATTTTGAAAGACCAATGAAAAAGGGGTATTTACTTGTTAGCAATAAAATTGTTATTGAGCATATCGGTCAACCCATTGTGCCATTCAGAAAGACCGATAGCGAAAAATTATTGCAGCCAAGGCTTTCCCCATTGCTTTATCTAAAGCTCATATCTAATTGGGTAGCTTTGCTTATTTCTTACTTGGCTTACACTTGGTCTCAATTGAGACATGTATGTTTTAACTATTTTTGTTTCAGAAATTTAAAGCCAAGGTTAAAATCTTCTGAGCAAACCGATGCCAGTATAGTTTCTTATCCAAAGACATCGGAGATAGAGTGCAAAACAAAATGCATAGCCGAATGGGGTGATGAAAAATCTGAATCATTCGTTTGCTTAACTCCAAAGCCGTCCTCACAACAAGATCGGCTAGAGAATAAAAAATTTACCTTCAATTCAAGCATGTGTGATAAAATATTTGATTTATTGTTGAGAAATAATTATATTAGAATTCTTGACCACCATGTTGAGCCATCTGTACAGGGATGAATGTACTGTAAGTTGAATGATTCGTCCAAGCATAATTTTGAGGATTGCAAGATGTTTCGTCAAATAGTTAAATCGGCCATTTATAAAGGACGATTAAAATTTGTTGAGACACCAACAGATGACGAGTCTATTCGAATTGGTCCTGATGGCAAAAGGTTTTTGCATCGGCTGCTTCAAGCCGATCCATTTAAAGAGAAGGTAAAAACTACAGGTGATGGGATCGAGCTTTCAAGTAATCAAGTTGTTGAAGAGCATAATGAACATACTCTTGAGGGCGAGAATTCTATCGAAGCTACAATGGAGACGCCAAAGACTGGGGGGCAGCAAGCAAATCCAATGATCGACGAAAGCAAATCAAAAGAAAACAAAGGCCGAAATGAGCGCAAGTGTAAGAGATCAAAAATCGCCTTTGCTGAACTATTGGATAAATATCAAAAGAAGAGTGATGAGAAGAATGCTTATCGGCCCAATCCTGGAAAGAAACCAAGATCACCCCCAAGGCGCAAATATGAGGATTGGTATTGGCAAAGTGAGAATTTTAATGCAACATATTCATATCCTTATTTTAAGCCACCAATGCCATTGTCGTGGATGCCTCCCTATACTTATATAGATCCATATCCATCATGGGACAGGTATGATACAAGGGCACATTCTCCATCTTATTTTAGACCATCTCACCAATATTATGCAGCTCCGAGAAGATCAACATTTGAACAATCACATGTTAAAGACCGCTTCAGTCATAAGTGTAAGTGCATCTAGTGCCCCTTAGTGATTTTGGTGTATTGAAGACTTATAGGTTAAGGGACTAATGCGTTTGTGAGTGTACACAGGTCTATAAGTCTATGAGGAGTTTGATATTTACAGAGAAAGTCGAACCCTAAAAATGAAGTTCTTCAACTGAAGACTTTGATATTCTGAAGACTTTCTGAAGACTTTAAAAGTGAAGAAATTGGTGTGACCTTGAAGACTTGGTATTCATTTGTGGAACATGAAGCGTGAAGACTTTTGTTTTCGTAGTTTCATTTTCTCTTTCTTGAGTCGTAGGAAACACCGTACTGTTAAAGGGGGTCGAGGAAATACTAAGGAAAAATTTCCATGTGATGCTCAACTCAAAATCCTACACCTACCAATCCCTTCGAGTGAAGCCTTTGGAAATCTCATACAGTTCAGTCACTTTCTTCAGTGACAGAGACGAAGTCCTTCTGGTGGCTGATGAATTTGTTCTGACTGAGGAGTTAGGAATTCGTCAGTGCGAATTACCTATGAGGAACATGATAGCCCTGAGGAATTTGAGAGTCAAATTTCCGACCGTTGCTGTGCTGCGCGCCAGCTGTCCCAAAATATCTTATCCACCTAACGGTCATATCATTGAGGGGCATTTATGTCTTATCATGTCGGGCTGCTCCCTAGGCTATAAATAGCCGTCCCCTACAACCACTAGCTGGTTGGCTGCTCCGAGAGAACTTGACACTTGTCATTTGAGAGCAACCCATCCTCCGAGGACTTTGAGCGAAAATTATCGAGTGAGGAAAACCCAAAACCAAACCCCTACAAACCCAAAGTGATTGAGCATCACTGAAGAAATTGATCCTGCGTGGATCCGACGCTTGGTACCTTTGAAGACTGTGCTTCTTCTAGACGGTTAGGCGTCAAGGTCTAGAGCATCCAAGAGGAATTGTGGATCGCCAAGTGACCAAGTCTGTGAAGGTTTGGAAGTCGCCTGAAGACTTACCACGAGTGATTGGACGAGATCTGTGTGATCTTAGTTCAAGGAGAATACGGTGAGGACTGGGTGTCCTGAGCTGCGTGCTCAACGACTGGGTGTCCGGGACTGTGTGTCCTCGAGTTTAAATACTCAGCCGCTCCAACCAGACGTACAACTGAGACAGCAGTTGGAACTGGTCTACCAAATCATTGTCTTCACCAACCTAACTGGTTCTATTTCCTCAACCCTTCCATTTCCTCATTACTGTGTTGAGGGTTTGTTCATATCTGTGTTTGAAGACTTTGACTGAAGACTTTCTCAATTTCCTCAGTTCAATTTCTTCAGTCTGTTTGTCTTCATCTTGTGTTATCCTGTGATTATGCTTTCTGTACTCTGTGCTAGTCTTCATTCCATCATGATGACCATGCTTGTATTCTGTTATGCTTACTTCTGAGTACTTATTCCGCTGCTAATAGTTCTTCGCTAAGGAATTTCCTCACCGGCAAATTCCTTAGTGAAGAACTCATAAAATCGCCTATTCACCCCCCCCCTCTAGTCGACATAACGCACTTTCAATTGGTATCAGAGCAAGGTACTCCCTTGTTCTGTGTGATTTTGGTTTAACCGCCTGGAGTTTTAGTTATGTCGACCGCAGGTATGAAGAAAGTGACATGCCCTATCTTTGACGGTCATGATTATCCCAAGTGGAAGGCCATGATGAGGAAGCGCCTCATGGCAAGGGACAGCGAGCTGTGGACCGTCACTGATATTGGTCTTACTGATCTATGCAAGTCGGCGAACGCAGATGATATTCGCAAATACACTCGACTTGACTTCATGGAGAATGATATCATCTGTTCCTGCCTATCCAGAGATCAATTCAGGCACATTATGCATCTTTGCAATGCAAGGCTTATCTGGGACTGAATCTCCGACGTCTATGAAGGTCATCAAACCCGTCATGATCCTTGGTTTGAGGACTTCAAGGAATCTCTCAAAACGATGACTTTTGAACCAGAATCATCATCTTCTGCATCATGTCTCATGGCAAAGGGTGTCGAGGTAACCGAATGTTCCTCATCTGAATTTAGTGACTGTGAATCTGATGATGATGAATCTGATGATGATATTGAACCTAGCTATACCAAACTTGTTTGCATTGCCACCAAACAACAACATGCCTTGGAAAAGGTTCAAAACATGCTAGACAAAAGTGATGATATGTTGGGTGAAGAAATGGATCGCACTAAAGCCCTGACTGAAAATCTTCAGAGACTTCAGTCTAGGTTTGATAACCTTCAAAGTCATCATAACACTCTCCTATCTGATCATGAGAAACTTTCTTATGAATTTCTTCAAAGAAAGCAAGATCTTGAGAAGCTAAGAGTGAGTTATGAAGATCTTCAGAAGGAGCGTGATTCATTACTAGCTCAACAAATCAGCACTTCTCAGGAAGAATTTGTTCCTCCATGCTTAAAGTGCATTGAACGTGAATCTGCTAATTCTTCACCTGAATGTTCAAATGCTTCAACTGTTACAAATTCTTCACCTGCCTCTGCTATCATTAATTCCTCATCTGAGGACATTGCTAGTATCACTGACGATGCAGGGCTGAAGGAATTGTACATGACAGGCATGTACAAAAGCCTCAAAGGGCATCAGACTCTTTGTGATGTGCTTAAAAAGCATATCCTCAACAGAAACCCTAGGAAAGAGGGTATCGCCTTTGAGAGGAAACTTAATGCTGATGGGACATATTGGAAGCCTGAGCAGTACCCCAAAACCTCATGGGTTGCTGCAAAGGGACCTCCAGTTGATCCATCTAACTTATCTGGCTTTACATGTGAATCTCCTCATCCTTCTGATGAGTCATTTGACTCCAACTATAAACTGTTCAAAAATCAGAATGGTGAAGTATTTGCTAGATATGTTGGCACTAACTGCAGGAACGGTTCTCTCATGAAGAAAATCTGGGTTCCCAAGAAGTGCCTTGAAAGTCTTCAGGTGAATGTCCTCATGACACCACCAGTGAAGAACAGGAACCCCAGATCAAATTCTTCATATGGATCAAATTCCTCAAATGGATCAAAGTCCTCATATGATTATCGTTGTGCTAACAACTCTGTTTCGCAGGGTAGAGCTAAGGGCTATGAATATGTGCATTATTCTTCAAACCATTATATTCATAAGTCCTCGAAGAATTTCTCTGCTTATTCATGTGCTTACCCTAACCCCTCTTATGTGAAACGAAATGGTTTGGCTTCTATGCCACCATTCTTGTATGGTGCTCGCAGAGTGATGAACTCTTTGGCACCCCTTCAGATGTGGGTGGTGAAGAAAAAGAACTAATCTCTTCTGCAGGGTCAGGTCTCCAGACGTGCCTTAACGTCTGAAGAATTTGCTGGGGACCTGACAAAATTGCCTGAAAGGACGCAGGCGAATCATGATGAAATAAACTTTCACACGTCCTCCTCCTGCTATATCTGTTTACTGTTTGATGAAATTCATCTGATGAACTTGATGCCATATCCTTCATTGATGAAGCATATGAGATTGTAAGTTACACTAATTCATCTGCAGGATGATCAACCCAAAACCACTGAATGGGTCCTCGATAGTGGATGTACAAATCACATGACTGGTGACAAGAATCTTTTGATGGATGCCCCCTTATCACCGTCACATCTGAAGCATATCATCTTTGCTGACAAAGGCAAAAGTCAGGTATTGGGTCTTGGTAAGGTTGTGATCTCTAAGGATAAACACATGGACAAAGTCATGCTTGTTGAGTCCTTAGGATACAACCTCATGTCAGTCTCAATGCTTTGTGATCTTGATATGGTTGTTGTCTTTGGCAAGTATCGCTGTGTTGTGATTATGGAAGCTGACAATTCCAAAGTCTTCGAAGGCTTTAGGAGAGGAGATTTGTATATTGTTGATTTCTCTACAGGACGACAACCAGCCGTGTGTCTACTTGCAAAAGCTTCAGAAGGCTGGCTATGGCATCGACGACTTGGTCACGCAGGCATGAGGAATTTGCACACGCTTGCGAAGAAGAAGCATGTCATTGGCATTGAGAATGTCAAATTCCTCAAGGATCACTTATGCGGAGCCTGTGAAGCTGGAAAAATGACCAAGGCCAAGCATCCAGCGAAGACTATCATGACCACTACTCGTCCATTCGAATTGCTTCACATGGACCTCTTCGGACCTAATCATTACTCAGCAGTCACTAATGATGCATCTCTATATGGTTTTGTCATTGTTGATGATTACTCTCGATATACATGAGTACACATTGTTACTTACAAACATGAAGTGCAGGAAGTCTTCAAACGTTTCTCCTCGAGGGCTTCAACCAACTTTGGTGTGAAGATCAAGCACATCAGAAGTGACAATGGAACTGAGTTCAAGAATTCCAGTCTTGATGACTATCTTGATGAACTTGGTATTACTCATGAGTTATCTGCTCCCTATACTCCTCAGCAAAATGGCGTAGTGGAGCGCAAGAACAGAACTCTTGTTGAGATGGCTCGCACGATGCTTGATGAATACAAAACGCCTCATCATTTTTGGATTGATGCAATTGATACTGCATGCCACATCATCAACAGAGTATATCTTCACAAATTCTTCAAGAAGACGGCCTATGAACTCCTCACTGACAAGAAACCCAATGTGAGTTATTTCAAAGTCTTCGGTGCTAAATGTTGGATTAGAGATCCTCACCACAATTCTAAATTTGCACCGAAAGCACATGAAGGTTTTATGCTTGGTTATGGAAAGGACTCGCACACCTACAGAGTCTTCAACATTGTTCTTCACAAGATTGCTGACACTGTAGATGTGCGGTTCGATGAAACTAATGGCTCGCAAAGAGAGCACCTACCTTCTGTGTTAGATGAACCAGCACCTGAGGATTCTATCAAGTTCAAGGCAACTGAGGATGTCATTCCTACTGAAGAATTTGCTGAAGAATTCATTCCAGTACATGAAGAACATCGAGCTGATACACCTAAAGAAAATGCTGAGGAAAATGGTGCTGAAGAAAATGCTGATCAAACTCCTCAGCGACAACCAGCTCATCCTCGCGTTACAAAAGAAGTGCAAGTGGAGAAGATCATCGATGACATTAGAGCACCAGGTCCTCTCACACGCTCAAAAGCTTCACATTTATCTAACTTTTGTGGGCACTATGCTTTTGTCTCTATCACAGAGCCCACCAAGGTAGATGAAGCATTTTTGGAGCCGGAGTGGATTCAGGCTATGCAAGAAGAATTACATCAGTTCGAGCTCAACAATGTCTGGGAACTGGTCAAACGTCCAGATCCTCGCAAGCATAATATCATTGGTACAAAGTGGATCTACTGCAACAAGCAAGATGAAAATGGCCTTGTGGTAAGGAATAAGGCACGACTGGTAGCTCAAGGCTACACACAGGTTGAAGGAATTGATTTCGATGAAACTTTTGCACCTGTTGCTAGACTTGAGGCTATTCGCATATTACTTGCTTATGCTAATCATCATGATATCATCTTATATCAAATGGATGTGAAGAGTGCATTCCTCAATGGTAAGCTTGAGGAAGAAGTATATGTTGCTCAACCCCTAGATTTTGAAGATCCAAAGAATCCTGGCAAAGTCTTCAGACTTAATAAGGCCCTCTATGGCCTCAAGCAAGCCCCTCAGGCGTGGTATGATACATTGAAGGAATTCTTCGTGAAGAATGGCTTCACACCCGGTTCACTCGACCCTACTCTCTTTACTAAATCTTATGATGGTGAACTGTTTGTGTGCCAAATATATGTTGATGATATTATCTTTGGCTGTACTGACCAACGTTATAGTGATGAATTTGCCTATATGATGAGTGAAGAATATCAAATGTCTATGATGGGAGAGTTGAAATTCTTCTTAGGTCTTCAAATTCGTCAACAGCACAATGGCATATTCATATCTCAGGAGAAATACCTCAAAGATGTACTGAGGAAATTCGGCATGCAAGATTGCAAAGGCGTCAAAATTCCTATGCCCACAAAAGGCCATCTATGCACTGATGAAAATGGTATTGACTTTGATCACAAGGTATACCGCTCCATGATTGGTTCTTTATTGTACTTATGTGCATCTAGGCCAGATATAATGCTTAGTGTTTGCATGTGTGCCCGACTTCAAGCTGCACCGAAGGAATCACACCATAAGGCTGTGAAGCATATTTTTCGATATCTAGCTCACACACCAACACTAGGATTTTGGTACCCCAAGGGCTCTACTTTTGATCTCATTGGATATTCTGACTCTGACTATGCTGGTGATCGTGTGGACCGCAAGTCAACTTCTGGCACTTGTCATTTCCTCGGACGATCTTTGGTCTGTTGGTCCTCGAAGAAACAGAACTGCGTATCACTGTCCACTGCGGAAGCTGAATACATTGCGGCTAGCTCTTGCTGTGCTCAACTGCTTTGGATGAAGCAAACACTCAAGGACTATGGCGTCAACGTGAAGAATGTGCCTCTCCTCTGCGACAATGAGAGTGCCATCAAAATTGCTCACAACCCAGTTCAGCACTCGAAGACAAAGCACATTCAGATTCATCATCATTTTCTTCGTGATCATGTGTTGAAGGGCGACATCTCCATCGACCACGTGAAGACTGAAGAACAGCTAGCTGATATCTTCACTAAGCCCTTGGATGAGAAGAGATTTAGCAAGTTGCGGTGTGAGCTAAATATCTTAGAATCTTCGAATGTTCTTTGAAAAGGACACACATCCTAACACTTATGCAAAATTGATGACTTAGATGTGCAACACATGAAGAAACGTTTTTCTTCAATCAATGAAGAATAACACTCTAAATGTGAAGAAATTAATGAAGAATTTGATTCTCAGAACCCTACGATAATTGTACGCGGTGTCTGAAATCATCATTCTTATACGGTGGGTCACGCCACCACAAAAAGTTGAAAATCTTCAATTTGAGTTTTTCCTCAGTTTTGAAATTCTGCAGTTTTTCAAATTCTTCAACTTTGCAAAATCTTCACTGTTTCCTTCGTTTTTCTTCATTGGCTATATATATATATATATATATATATATATATATATATATATATATATGAGTTTATGTCCTCTACAGCATTCACTTATAGCTATTTCTTCAAGTTGTTTTTTTTCTGCTAAGTGAATGTGATCGGACCCTTCCCCCTCTATGCTATACTCAACCCAATCTATTCACAAATTCTTCATGTGCGTTCTATTTGAAACTCGTTCAAAATCTTCACTGTGTCCTTATCAGCTGAAGAAATTGCGAACGAAACTTTAAAAGAAATCTTATCCAAATTTTCGGTTTTGCCGCTCAAACCGTTCCGCATCCCATGATGCATTATTTTACTCACCCACAATCGTACACGATCTCCACTACACAGTACGTGGGTGACACATGTCGTGAGAAGGAGAATGGTCAAGGGCACGTTCGTCCTAAATCTTCGGGCGAACAGTTTTTTCACTGCCTCTATAAATACCCCTCTCTCCATCCTCACTTCTTTTACTCCGCTCGATCGCTACTCTCTCACTCGAGCTCCTCAAACCCTAGCGCCGCCGCTACTCCATCGTCGTCGGTGAGGAAGAGCTTCGCTGCCTCGACCTCATCGCCGTCGTACTCACGCCGACCGCGGAAATCTTCACTCCGCCGCCGCCGTAGCTGTCTTCCTCTGCCAAGTTAGGGCGTGGAAGATCTGAACAGACGAGCTTCATATCTATAGCACCCAGTTCGTCGTGTTCTTCATTTAGGGTAATTAAAAGTTACTTTTACTACCCTCGTTGATCCAAATTTTTCACTACAAAAACTTCAAAGGTGTTTATTCTTCAAATCTTCACACATATGAACACCTCACATCATATGATCTTGAACTATTTCTCTAAGCAATCATTTTCTTCAAGATTCCCTAATTGTGTGGATCTTCGATCTGTACAACTCTGGAACCTAAGACAAGAACGCTTAGTGAAATTCCTCAAGGTTCATCTGGTCAAATTCCTCAAAACTTGTTCTTTTCGAAAAACCTTCTCAGAACGCATATGACCTCTTCGAATTCCTCGCACCTGTACTCTGTTCACAAATACTCATGTCTGCTGCTGAATCACTAGGTTCTCATCAACTTAACTCATTTGCAGCGTTCCTTGAAGAAAAACTGCATACTTCTTCAGAGAACTCCATTGTTCAAATTCCTCAACTGAAGAATATGGCAGACGGTAAGAAGCCGCAGAAAGGAGGAAAGAAACCTGAGGTTATGACCATGTTTGAAATCCCTGAGGAAATTTATGCTGACTATTGCACACCTGATGAAGCAAAATTTGGCAAAGAAAACAAAAATCAGCGCAAGGTGCGCATTCAGAAGATTGAACGGAGATGGGCAAGGGAATGGAGGGAATACAGATATGTGACTCCAAAGTACATGAAGAAATTCGCCCTCAATCCTCCATGCCCAAGAGCTCCATTGGCACCTGGCCAAGTAGCTGACCCCACAAGCATCAAACGTGGTGAGGACTTTCCTGAAGAATGGGCTAAGCGCCAAGCTAAATTGGCAAGACAAGCCAAGGAGGCAGTGAAGAAATTCAATGAGGATTCTGCCACTGCTACTGCTACTGAGGCCTCGGTCAAACCGAGGAAATCCATGCCAAAGAAGCCTGCTCGTAAGCCAAGTGCTTCACCAACAGCGCCCTCACGGCCAAGTTCCTCAGCCGCGCCCTCACGGCAAATTCCTCACACTGCTACTGCTCCATCAAAGTCCTCAGCTCCTGTGCATCTGGCTACATGTCAAAGGACTGCTGGTTTCTCGATTGCCTCTGGTGTTTCAGCAAGTTCCTCAGCTGCACCAAAGTCATCATCTGGCCCGACTCTGCTGAAGACCAAAGCAACAGCTGGACGAGGTCCTCGGCCAAGTCCAAAGAAGAAACAGGTCGCATTCCATGTGCCCTCTGATGATGAAGCTTCTGATGATGAACTTGCAGAAATCATCAGAGACAAACAGGTGAAGGCCGCTAGAGCCAAAGGCACATCTGTGCCACTGCTGTTGGATCCGAGGAAAATCCTCGATTATATTGATCTCTGGCACAAGGATCCAAACACCCCAATGCCTGATTTTCATCTGACCCCTGGACAAAGTCATATGTTGACCCATTTCATCACTGAAGAGAAATGGAAGTTTGAAAAGGCAAGAGAGATCAAGAGAGCTCAATACAGAAAGGAGAAGTTCCTGAAGAAAAACGTTGTCAGAATGACACCTGAGGAACTTCTCAAGGTCCAGACTAAAATTCAAGACCTCAACAAAAACTTCGATGCTTATTATGCTGATTGGCAAGGGGCCAAAGTCAGATTCGTGAACCTGACGAAGAAATTCACCAATGTTGCTGCCCCAACGCAACATGAAATTCCTCAGGCTGGAGTCTCAGCTCAGCCGACTGAAGAACATGCCAGCACCGCTGATGAAGTTCAGGCTGCTGATGAAAATGTCAGTTCCAGGGCTGATGATCCCATTCCAGCCGCTGAAGAAATTGCCAGGGCATCCACTAGTGGTGCGCCTGAAGAAACTGAACAAGTCAGGGCAACTGCATTAGTTGCGCCAGAGGAAATTCATCCAGATTCCTCAACTCCTCCTGCGCCAACATCAACTCCAATTCTTCCATCTGCCTCTGATGTGAAGAAGACCAAGGCTGCAGAGCGAGCTGCAGTGAAGAAAAGGAAGGCATCAACTGCGTCAAACTCTTCGGCTGCGAAGAAAATGAAGCCAATGACCAGCTCACTCGAAAATCCAATTGATGCTGTTCCGATTTCCTCCATGCCATCAAAGGACCTTGTTCCTTTTGGAGAAGACTATGAGATCCCAAGCAGATCTGATGAAGAAAATCATTTTGCTGCTTCGTCAGAGCAGATTGATGAAGAAATTGAAGTGGAAGCAATCCCTTCAACCCCAATCATTTCCTCGCCTATGCCTCAGTTCACAGCTGAAGAGGCCGGTGTTGAGGAACTTGAAGAAGATGTGGATATTGGATGCACAACGCCAGTGATGAGCGATGACTTTTGGGAAAGTCAGCATCCAAATTCTCCACTCTTCACCCCAATTCAACAGATACCTCAGTCCCCTGCTCCAACTGTTCAAATGGGCTATGAAGAAACTCATCCCACTTCATCTGTCCATGAAGAAATTCCAGCCACTAGTGCTGATGAACCTGCTGCAGCTGATCCTCAGAGTGCACCTGTTAAGGAACAAGAAATTCCTCAGCCTGAAGAACCTAAGCTCGCGATTCCTGAGGTGGTGATGCAACTCACTGACACCCCTCTGCCAAAGCAAAAGAATCCGTTCTCAAGCAAACAGAAGTTCAAGGCTGAAGATTTATTTGCCGAGCACGTATTCTTCACTGATTATAATCCATATGATTCTGCTCGCATAAGGAAGAGGCGTTTCTGGACTGCCAGCCAAACCAATTTCTATTCCTCAGTGCTCTTCAACAAAGACAAAGTCTTCGATCATGCACATATTCCTCATGTGGACATGGAGTCTCTATCCGGCTTTGAGCCAGTCCTCAGTGTTCTTCACGACGCAGGACTTCTGAATTTCTACATTGATATATGTGACTGGAATGAAGAACTCATTCTTCAATTCTATGCAACTCTGCACATCACCGGAGATGCTGAAGACGTGAACTCATGGGTATTAGACTGGATGTCTGAAAATACTCACTACAAGGCATCAGCAACTGAATTGCTTCGTGCTCTACCACTCAGTCCTCCACTTGATGATGCTCGTTGTATCTACAATGAACCAGAACTTTCAAATCACTATATGCAAGTGCTGATGAAGCCTTTGAAGCCAAGGCAGGCCCCACGAACCAAATTCCTCGTCAAGGAATTACTCTATGTGCCTCGGACTGTCTATCGAATTCTGACAAAGACAATGAGTCCTATCAAAGGCCACGACTCAAATGATGAAGAAGTCATTGGCATCATGAAGAATATGCTTTTCAACATCATCCATGGCGTTCCCGTCAACTTCCATGATTTCTTCATGAGGACTCTGGCCAATATTGCTATGTCACCATTCGAGCTGAAGCCCTATGCTCCTTGGATTATGAGATTCATCAGGGCAAGATCTTCACTGAATTACAAAGCTGACACGGTAGCTACTTGCCTCCCATTGAAGTCCTCAAACGGACAGTTTCATCAGCTGATGATAAAGGCAAGGCCGCTGCTGTGATCGATGAAGGCATTCGTCCATTGGATGGTCAATTTCGCAAGGCTGCATCTTACTCTACCAATGACGATTCTGCCACACATGACTCTGCTGCAAATACCTCAGCCAAGCAAAATCCTCAAGCCACAGCACCCAGGGTGATGACTGACCGTGAGTTACTCCTCAGTCTTCATCAGAAGGTTGATCGCAATCACAAATGGGTAAAGCGTCAGTTTGGTGCACTTCTACACAATATGACCTCAACACACAATGCAGTGAAGAAGAAACAATACTACCTTCATGAAACCTTCAACCGCACCTGGACTGTCCTCACTCATGTCTATAGCGCTGAAGAACTGAAGACTATGGGCCTCAAGGAAGAATTTGACTGGTCTGCACCTCCTCCGAAGAAATTTAAGAGGGTCAAAATTCCTCCACTGGTGGCCAGCTCTTATTCTTCATCGCGTGACACTGATGAGTATGAAGATTTGGACGACACTGCGGCAGGCCCTGCAACAACAAACAACCCCGACAACGCTGGCGCTCCTCCATCGACTTGAAATTCTTCAGGGGCGTTAGTCCTCAGTTTCAATCCTTTTGGTCATTTGATGACAAAGGGGGAGAAATCTGAGTTAGTCTTCAAGCGGGTCTATATTAAGGGCATTTTTTAAGTTACAACTCTCGTTCTTCTAAAACTTTTATTTGGATCAAGTTATAATCTTAAAACCGATGGTGCGCTGATACTTTTGTTGCATTATGCTTTGCATGCTTATTCCTCGTTAATGACATTGCACGCATGATGAATCTCATTAGGCACCATATTTCATCATGCATTTCAAATTCTTCATATTATATATCAAATGCGTGTATGAATTACAAGATATAGGGGGAGATCTCCATGATTCAACTCTTCAAATGTGCATTGCCTCAAAAGCAAATTCCTCACTATGCACATCTTCAGGGGGAGTTCTTCTATATCTTGTAATCAAATTCCTCAATATCAGTGTATACACTTCATATGTTTATCCCCGTTGAAAACTTAACCTATGTTGTCATCAATCACCAAAAAGGGGGAGATTGTAAGTGCATCTAGTGCCCCTTAGTGATTTTGGTGTATTGAAGACTTATAGGTTAAGGGACTAATGCGTTTGTGAGTGTACACAGGTCTATAAGTCTATGAGGAGTTTGATATTTACAGAGAAAGTCGACCCCTAAAAATGAAGTTCTTCAACTGAAGACTTTGATATTCTGAAGACTTTCTGAAGACTTTGAAAGTGAAGAAATTGGTGTGACCTTGATGACTTGGTATTCATTTGTGGAACATGAAGCGTGAAGACTTTTGTTTTCGTAGTTTCATTTTCTCTTTCTTGAGTCGTAGGAAACACCGTACTGTTAAAGGGAGTCGAGGAAATACTAAGGAAAAATTTCCATGTGATGCTCAACTCAAAATCCTACACCTACCAATCCCTTCGAGTGAAGCCTTTGGAAATCTCATACAGTTCAGTCACTTTCTTCAGTGACAGAGACGAAGTTCTTCTGGTCGCTGATGAATTTGTTCTGACTGAGGAGTTAGGAATTCGTCAGTGCGAATTACCTACACAGTGAGGAACATGATAGCCCTGAGGAATTTGAGAGTCAAATTTCCGACCGTTGCTGTGCTGCGCGCCAGCTGTCCCAAAATATCTTATCCACCTAACGGTCATATCATTGAGGGGCATTTATGTCTTATCATGTCGGGCTGCTCCCTAGGCTATAAATAGCCGCCCCCTACAACCACTAGTTGGTTGGCTGCTCCGAGAAACTTGACACTTGTCATTTGAGAGCAACCCATCCTCTGAGGACTTTGAGCGAAAATCATCGAGTGAGGAAAACCCAAAACCAAACCCCTACAAACCCAAAGTGATTGAGCATCACTGAAGAAATTGATCCTGCGTGGATCCGACGCTTGTTACCTTTGAAGACTGTGCTTCTTCCAGACGGTTAGGCGTCAAGGTCTAGAGCATCCAAGAGGAATTGTGGATCACCGAGTGACCAAGTCTGTGAAGGTTTGGAAGTCGCCTGAAGACTTACCACGAGTGATTGGACGAGATCTGTGTGATCTTAGTTCAAGGAGAATACGGTGAGGACTGGGTGTCCTGAGCTGCGTGCTCAGTGACTGGGTGTCCGGGACTGTGTGTCCTCGAGTTTAAATACTCAGCCGCTCCAACCAGACGTACAACTGAGACAACAGTTGGAACTAGTCTACCAAATCATTGTCTTCACCAACCTAACTGGTTCTATTTCCTCAACCCTTCCATTTCCTCATTACTGTGTTGAGTGTTTGTTCATATCTGTGTTTGAAGACTTTGACTGAAGACTTTCTCAATTTCCTCAGTTCAATCTCTTCAGTCTGTTTGTCTTCATCTTGTGTTATCCTGTGATTACACTTTCTGTACTCTGTGCTAGTCTTCATTCCATTATGATGACCATGCTTGTATTCTGTTATGCTTACTTCTGAGTACTTATTCCGCTGATAATAGTTCTTCGCTAAGGAATTTCCTCACCGGCAAATTCCTCAGTGAAGAATTCATAAAAATCGCCTATTCACCCCCCCTCTAGTCGACATAACGCACTTTCAATAAGAAACTGGTCCGGAGCTCAAGGAAGAAGAAAGAGGTGGTCAAGCAAGTTTACCTTGTTAAAAGAGATGGTCGTAAGAGTGCAACTTCAGATTTGATCTCAAATGAAAAAGAGCCAATTAATGTGTTGACATTGGCTACTAAAGACAATGAGACAAAGCAACCAATTATTGAGAGTCGAAGTGCCAAATCTGAAGAAAAGAAGTTGAGAGTGCACAAGGCCAAAAAGGAATTGCCATTGGTCAAAACAGAATCACAGCCGAGATGCCCACTCGTCTTATTCTATTGGAAAAAGAGGGAATTACAAAAACTTAGTGCACAAGAACTTGAAGAAATGAACATGGCATGGATTCCCAAAGGAAGTGCTCAAAATAAGAATTATGTGAAAGCATCCATTACACGACGTGCGGCAAAGATGAAGAAGGAAAAGAGTGAAAACTATGAAGGACCAAGCCGAAGGTTTCAACATCTTCGTTCCACACATTATTCATATTCTTCAACTATGTCGTTGATGCCTATACCATGGAAGTCGTCATCAGGTATGATTGGTTACCCTCAATGGACTTACTATAATCCATGGATGCAATATAATTTCTTACATCATGAAAGGGGATTTCCAAATCACTATACATTTGATTAGCTACAAGTTTGTTGCTGATCCAAAGGCTGAAATACTTGGTTTGTCATTTCATTTGTTTATTTCGGCTATATGTGCTTTGAATGAAGTTTACATGGTAATGGCCGATATTTATCTATCGTCCTAAGAGTATGTCAATGCATGGCCGGTGTAGTATTCTAACATCGTCCTTAGTTTGATTGGAGAGCAAGACAAGGTAATGTGCTCATGGAAATTTATATGTATGCCTACACTATGATTGAATGGAGTTGAGACATTATGACCGATGTCATTGAATATATGTTGCATAGACCAATTCATAGTTACAAGAGGTGAGTGAGTTTATGCTTTGATTTAATATATATGATTTGGCCTACAAATATTTCAAGTCTATGAGAGGCCAAATCATTGTTGGTTTCATTATTGAGCATCGGATTTATGACATGCATAATCTTGATATTAGCCTTGTCTCTCCAGTACCATGGAGATTATCCTTTTGATGGTTGAATTCACAATGGCCAAGGTGTTGGTGTTGTTTATATGTCTCCTTATGGTGCAATTTTGCGAAGCCTCATGCCACTTAGAGTATTTTTTGCACAATTAATAAAAGCTGAATGTGCATTGTTATTCGGATTGAATCTTTTACATGCTATAGGTGCTATACATATTGAGGCTTTCGATGATTCGTTATGAGTAGTGCAAGGGTTATCAGTGTTTTGACGAATCACTTATAGTTTACCTTGAGGTATCTCTAGATATAAAATTTAACTTGGGTTGCTTTAATATTTCTCATATATCTAGACATGAAAATTGAAGAGCAAATGAGTTGGCGCAACAAGCATTCGGCTACCATGTTGATCATGGTGTATTGCACATCTATCAATAGCCGATGCTTGATCTCACCGACATAGGTAAGGCCGAACCAAAGCCCATTGCTTCGGCCACTAATGAAATTTGTATGCAGGTGAAAGAAAGGATTAGAGGAAATTCATTCTTGATTGTCTGCAAAATCCCAGCGAAAGGGTGAACAATGATGACTTTGAAATACATATCTATGGAAATTTATCACCGGATTGTTAATGAAATTGAGAAGGTTTCACCCAAGTTCGCATCAAGGATTCAAACAAGTTATGGCCGATATATAATTATCGTCCTAAGAAGATGAAGAATGACCGATGGAGTGTTGGCATCGTCCTTATAACCAATATGGTACACGTTATTTTTCGGCACACTAGCTATGCCGAAAAACAGGGGGGCATGTGTTGACGCTCAAAAATGGCACAATCGTAAAACTTGCTTAAAGCTATGTCAACATTAATTCAAACTTATGATTGGAACTCACCATGGGATGGCTCTCTTGGAGAAGATCAAGATGGATAAGAAGATGGTCTCAAACGGAGCTCGGATGCAAAAGTTATGACAAGTTCAGAGATGCTCATATTGACATCAGATTATAAATGGCCATAAACTCAATTAATATGGCCTCTTATGGAAAACGTTTCAACATGAAAGTCATGCATCTCGTCGAATCGGTTGATTTTGATATAAAAATCGTCTTAATCCGAGGTCGTATGCAACCTGTGGAGGCAAAACAAGGTCAGAAACAGAAGCTGCAGAGTCATTTCGGACCGACCGAGTTGATTGACTCGGTAAGACCGAGTTGATCCGAAAAATTACAGAAAGTTACAGAAAGTTTGCAACGTTCACTCGATGGGGCCGAAAAAAACCAATCGGTGAGACCGAGATTGATCCGGAAATTGCCAAAGATTCCTGACCGAGTTAGGTTAGGGATTTTGATGTTTTGGACGGAAACTTTAGTCCTTTTCTTGTACGGAAAGTCCAGCCGCCTCATAAATAGATGAGAGGTGACGGCCGATTAAACAACACACAATCGATCAATCAATCTACTACTTTTTCGTGTTCATCTACTTTTTGTCTCTCCCTTGTATCTTTCTTCTTGTTCTTCGCTAGTTCTTCATGCTGGAGGGCTGCAGATCCACGAGGCTCTAGGGGCGAGCGAATCGACCTGGAGCAGCCCATAGCCGCCGCGAGCCCTGACGGGGTCCCACCCGGGCAAGCGGGGCTTCGGGTTTGCAAAAAAGCACCCGTCGACTGTCTTGCGTACCGCGCTGTCGGTCGGGTCTCCTTCGACGTGAGCTGCGGTTCATCACCCCCGTCGTCGAGGGGTACACGTGACGTGTTCGTGTGTCAACAGCCCCCGCGCCGGAGAAGCGCGGGCCCGAAGCAAGGGAGCTGCACGCAGCGCCGCGTCGTCTCCGTGCTGCTCCCCTCGGGCGGGCGCAACGACGTCCCCGAGCCCCGCACCACCACGGGGATCTCTGAGGCTCGGAACAAGTACGGACCGCTCACCCCGGCCGACGAGGACGACGACCCTGTGGCGGCGGCGGGAGCGGAGGGCGTGGCGGCAGGAGCGGAGGGCGCGGCAGCGGAGGAGGCTGTCCTGGCCGCCTAGCCAGGGCAGCGACCGAGACGAAGGCCTCGCCGAGCGCAAGGCCGGAGTCGGCGAGGTTTGAACAGCATGGATCACTAGTGCAGAACCAGCCTTTAGTGCCGGTTCGTAATGGCCTTTAGTGCCGGTTCTCCAACCGGCACTAAAGAATGGGGACTAAAGGTCCCCCACTTTAGTACCGGTTCGTCACGAACCGGCGCTAAAGTGCGAACACGTGGCACGAGCCAGGCCCGGGTGCGCGCAGGGCTTTAGTACCGGTTGGTAACACCAACCGGTACTAAATGTTTGGGTGTTTTTTAAAAAAAATTGCTTTAGTTTTGTGTTTTCAATTTAATTTAGTGATTGTTTTACATTATAATGAGTTGTTAAATCATTAGGTGAAAGTACCGCGGATTAGTTTCGACTGGAGGATCTAGTATATATATATATATATATATATATATATATATATTTGATCACTTAGGTAGGATCCATCCAGCTGAAACTAATATGTGGTTTCTTTCATTAAATGATATAATAACTACTCATCATATCATCATATTATTAATATAAAAACTCTTGCATCATATCATCAACATACTCTGGAGCTAGCTAGCTAAAAATCATCATAGTCATCATTATCACTATTTAATCATCATAGTCATTACCGCTATCTAATCACCACCAACAGTAGCTTAAAGAAGAAACATTCACTTGTACCAGAAGCAAAAATATCATCGAGTTCAACATGATTGTCATGGTATTATAAGCGTTCATATATAACACCACAAAAGCAAATCACTCTTTGAGATTAAGTTCAGAACGAAGAACACAGACATGAAAGGACAAGTACTAAGAGCAGCATGCTAAATCACTCCTGCTAGCTACTCTCTCTCTGATAAAATAGCATAGAACATGTATAGCTCTCTTAATTCATCATACTAGAGCATGCAGATGAACCTGTCTCCTAATCATGGGCTGCGCTTCTCATTGCTGCCCCCTAGTACTTCTCTGCGATCGTTAACAATTTTCCTCCAATCTTTCACTATTAAGCATTGATCGCTTCTAGAAATCCTGAATGCATTCATGTGCAATGCAGGATATCTTGGCCGTAAGCTAACAATTGACATGCGACCTTTAGTCTCGATCCCCTGAGGCACAACTGTCATCGGGAGTCCGTGTTGAAGAACATCGTATAATACTTAATTAATATACTTAGCAATGAAAGTTTAGCAAAAAAATTATGTATGCAAAAGATGCACTGAGGAAAAATAGTAAAAATCTTACCATCATTCCTAAATAGATGTGACTGTAGTTCAATACCATCACTATTGGTCGCACATTTTGAGTACTAACATTTCTAAGTGCAGGAAGAAAATTTGTCTTGACAGTATGAAGATCCTCAAGCCATGAAACATAATGACTTATCTCCTCACAGTTTAGTTCAGCTCCGGGACAGTAGTAGGTCCTGTCTACCAAGCACCAGACATGTTTGGTTGAATGGAGATAAGCTGTCAATATAAATTAGTTGTCAATTATTTTTGAATAAGCAATATCAAAGACAAAAATATAGTTGAGAAGAACTCATATAATGGTAGAATTGGAGGCGTCTGCTCATTGACCCATATGTCTCTATTACCTTCAATATCATCTTCTGGACGAATATCAAAGGTGATAACCATACCAGGCTCAAATGCATAAGTCTTGCATAGTGCTTGCCAAATTGTGCATTCAAAATAGGTGTACGTGTGTGCATTGTATACTTTGACGTTGAAAGTATAACCATGCTCAGTTTTCAGTAAACTCTCTTTACCTCCATAGTTTCCATATCATTGAAATATATCTTATCCAAGACAAAAATTCTTGCATGGCAGGGGATGCGCTAGTAGAATAGTGAAAATTAAAAATTATAAGTCAGGCAAATGAAGCATATATATATAAGTCATGCTTAATTACGAAAACAGACACTTGTCATTGTGACTTACTGTATCGAATTCGAAGGTCTCATCCAGCTTAATGCTGAATCGCCTATCATCAAAAAGAAATTTCTGTCGCACTGGCCGCGCTGGTCTTCACAGTATTCGCACATAATGAATTTTTTTCCATCGTCAGACGACATTTCCTATGTTCATATAAGCGAAACATTAAACACTTACTAATTCAACTAATTCAACTAAGCATTTACTAAAAATAAACTAGTTATATTAATTCAAACAATCTCATATACCTAAATTTTAATTAGTTCAAATAATCTCATATACCTAAATTTTCTTACTAAAAATAAACTAGTTCTATTAATTCAAATAGTTCAACTAATCTCATATACCTAAATTTTCTTACTAAAAATAAACTAGTTATATTAATTCAAC